>NC_069000.1:30150418-30152431 GCF_001194135.2 Octopus bimaculoides | reverse complement strand
GTGTGTGTGTGTGTGTGTGTGTGTGTGTGTGTGTGTGTGTGTGTGTGCATGTGTATACATACATATATATACATACATACATACATACATACATACACACATACATACATACACACATACATACATACATGCATGCGTATGTACGTGTGTGTGTGTGTGTGTGCGTGTGTGTGTGTGTGTGTTAGTGAGTGTGTGTACTTGTCCATATGTGTGTAGCCAACTCCACATTAGCAATGTGCAAAGACCCCTGCAGCCATTGTTGGGTTCTTCTGATCTACAATAAATCACCTCCTCATTTCACTTAAGTAGTTTAGCGATAACAGCAGCGGAACACACACATACACACACACACACACACACACACATACGCACGCACGCACACACACACACACACACACACACACACGCATACACACGTATGGATGTGTGTGTGTAGTAGAGAGAGAGAGGGGGGCTTAGTGGCTAGAGCGTTGCACTCATGATCGCAAGAGCATGATTTCCATTTCTGCATCGAGTAATGCATTGTTTTCTTGAGCAAAACACTTCATTTCACGTTGCTCCAATCTATCAGCAAAAATTATTAATCCATTGACGAATCAGAGTCCCATCGAGTGGGAAAACATATATGCCACAGAATCCAGGAAAACAGATCTACTAGGCTATAACTCGGGAAGGACCGTTGATCCCTTTATATTAATGGAGTTAAACGCAGGTGTTATTCAAATTCTTTTATTTCCGACATATGTTTCGAAGACAACATTGCTATTATTCCAGAAGGAATAAAATGGTGTAAAACAATGCAATCTTCTCATCAGCGAAAGAAAGAAACCGACCACATCAATAAGACATTTTAACAGATTGTGATGACTGCGTATAATGATGAAAGGAACGCTATTAAATTTTATTTTATATAAACCGTTAGTAGATATAACGTCAAAGGTAGTTTATAGAAAGAGAAAGAAAGAAATTAGCAGAAAACTAATAGTGGAGAGATATAGAACGATAGATGAATTAGAATAAAGCTTAAAAGCGTGGAATTAGACATATTTAGTGGAAGCGCAATGTAAGAAGACAATCAAAAGTCAAATTATATAGAATGGTAGAACTCATTTATAGGAGCTAAATGAATGTTTCTGCCAATGTTTGCAACGATAAACCTTTTCTATAAACGTGTTTACAAGGGGATTCTTTGAGAATAGAATATAAAACATTTCGCTATTACAAAACGAGCAGAAACGTTTACCTTTGTCAAACGGTAAAGAAATAGAGAGAATATTCCATTCCAAATTAAATTGTTTATTATGATACCAGATAATTTATTAAGCCCTGTATTGTTACGTTTATTGATATGCCGAAATGTAGAGTAATGATTAGATATTCTTTTGGACAACTGAAACGAAGAACTACCTATATAAAAAAAAGACATCAGAACCAGAAATAATTTTACATTGATAAATAGAGTTTCTAGTCTTAGAATTACTATTATTTCAAGAATGGTTAGTATTAACAAAATTAATGTTAATATTTTCAGTAAGTGGCTTTGTATTTAACAACTTATTATTATACGAAGAGATGATTTGTGAAAGATTTTGTGTTAGAAAAACCTATCCTAGTTCTATACCTTCGTGAAGATATAGAAAAGAATTTCCTGAGAAATTCAAGATACTATTCGATTATTAACTCACACCCAATTAGGATAGGTTTTTTTAACTTAATAGCGTTCCTTTCATCATTATACGCAGTCATCACAGTCTGTTAAAATGTCTTATTGATGTGTATTCTTCCTCACATTTGGATTTTTATGTATTCTCTCTCCCACTTGGATTTGAAATGTTGCCACATTTATAATATGTCTTTACTACAGTAATTTTTCTGCATTTTCGTGCAGCTGAAGATTGCTCTTCATATTGCATTTAAGGTAATGCTCGCATTACTTAAATAAATTGAAGTAGCATGAAACGTGCGTACTGCAATCACCTTTGGAAATCCGTGTTGCTTATTTTTATATATATA
>NC_069000.1:30147805-30148664 GCF_001194135.2 Octopus bimaculoides | reverse complement strand
AACACAGACATCTCATTTTAACAGATATATTTACCAAAATTGGATCAAAATATCTTGAAATACTTGAAAAGTAAATTTATTCAATAAATTTGCCATTGGTTTCAACCACAACGTCCATGCGACTTCGGAATCTCCCGCAATTCTTCTGGGCGGTCTCCTTGTTTAAGTTGCTGAATGCTACCATAATCCTTGCCTTCAGTTCATCTTTACTGTTACAAGGAGTTTTGTTGGACTCTCGCTCAACTGTGCCCCAGACATAATAATCAAGGAAGTTGCAGTCTGCGGAGTTAGGTGACCAGATGTTAGGGGTGATGTGGTCACAGAAATTGTCTGACAGCCATGACTGAGTTTTCCTGCTTGTGTGGCATGATGCAAAGTCCTGTTGCCAGACATAGGGTCTTCTAGCAGCCACCCTCTTGACCCAGGGCAGCACTACCTCCCCCAGGCACTTAATGTAGGTCTCTGTGTTGAGTCTGAGGCCGTGTGTGAAGATGAATGGAGACATAACGTCACCATTACTAGTGAACAATCCAAACACCATGATGTTGACTGGATGTTTGATTTTTATCACTCTCGGTACATGTCCTCAGATTATACTGTCCTCAGATTGAGACCTAAAAACTCTGAAATGTTCGTATTGGATCTTCCAGCGCGAACACCAAGCAGTACAGCATATCGTTTCCGAATTTCTGGCAGAGTGAATTGCGTCATGGTGCTGTTTTTCTCACAGATGGTGTCCAACTGACCCTACTGTACTGTGTAAGTCTACAAAATTGAGAAGAAGCAATGCGCATGAGTGAAATTAAAATAAAATGGCGACAATTTACCCCTCGCACCCTGTGTGTGTGTGTGTGTGTGT
>NC_069000.1:30143021-30145015 GCF_001194135.2 Octopus bimaculoides | reverse complement strand
ATATATATATATATAACATATATATGCATATACACACACACACGCGCATATTTATGCTTATTGGTTATGCCTTAACCCATAAATAATTTTTATCCGCCAATGCGGTTCGATATTAACGTATATGTATGTATGTGTGTGTGTGTGTGTGTGTGTGTGTGTGTGTGTGTGTGTGTGTGTGAGTACGTGTATGTGTATGTAAGTATGTATGTATATATATATATAATCCATGTAGATAAATAGATAAATAGACAGACAGATAGACAGACAGAAAGACAGACAGACAGACAGACAGACAGACAGACACACAGATAGATAGATAGATAGATAGATAGATAGATAGATAGATAATGTGTGTGTATATATATATATATATATATATATATATATATCCATTATTAGCGACGGAAGTAGTATTAGTTCAACATAACATTCTGTATATTATATTTAACACAAATATACTGTTGAAAACCTTGAACCTTTGGTATTGATCTACAGGAAGCATTTCGTATGGAATACGTAAATGAAAAGATATTCAGCATGCAGTAAAAAACAAGGAAGTGGGTACATAAAATTACTGCATCCAAAAGACCTATTATAGCTGGTCCAGCATACCCTACTCATTGTCTAAGCAATTTTATTGAAATTGTTTTGAAACCACTATGTACCTACATACCCAGTTTCATCCGGGATGATATCGACTTCCTGTCCCATCTTCCCAAAACAACTGAAACAAATTCACTTTTACTTAGTTTTGATGTGGTAAGCCTGTACACCAATATTCCACGTGATTTGGAATAAAGGCACATGAGTGACTCTGTGGTAAGTATCTTGCTTACCAACCGCATAGTTCCGGATTCAGTCCCACTGCGTGGCACCTTGGGCAAGTGTCTTCGACTATAGCCTAGGACCGACCAAAGAGTGGATTTGGTAGACGGAAACTGAAAGAAGCCCGTCGTATATATGTGTATATATGTGTATGTGTGTGTATATGTTTGTGTTTGTCCCCCACCCACTCCCACCCAACATCGCTTGACAACCGATGCTGGTGTGTTTACGTCCCACGTAACTTAGCGGTTCGGCAAAAGAGACCGATAGAATAAGTACTAGGCTTACAAAGAACAAGTCCTGGGGTCGATTTGTTCTACTAAAGGTGGTGCTCCAGCATGGCCGCAGTCAAATGACTGAAACAAGTGAAAGAATAAGAGAATAAAAGAATATCTAGGAATGGTAATCTGGTACTACTCATCTCCTTTGTAAATTGGAGAGATGGGTGTAGGTTGTTCAGGAGGATATTGAACTCTTCCAGAGTATTTAGAGATTCTGTCCAGGTTATGAAGCAGTCGTCAAGGTATCTCTTCCATACCTTTTCAATATACTTTCTAAATTCAGTGCTATAGCTTTCCTCTACTCTTTGGTAGAATCGTTGTTCTATATTTCCCATTTCAGAGTTCGCGAAAACGGGAACAAACCTCGTTCCCATCGCCATGCCTTTAGTTTGGATGTAATTCTTTCCATTGAAGAAGAATGTGTTGTTTTTCAGAATAAGTCTGACTGTGTCTCATATAAATGGCAAACAGACAGACAGACAGACAGACAGACAGACAGGCAGGCAGATAGATAGATAGATAGATAGATCTCCTACATGTGTTAGTGGCTGAGTATATGCGCACGCGTGTGGATGTGTGCACGTATGTAGGAGTGGCTGTGTGGTAAGTAGCTTGCTTACCAACCACATGGTCCCAGGTTCAGTCCCACTGCGTGGCATCTTGGGCAAGTGTCTTCTACTATAGCCTCGGGCCGACCAAAGCCTTGTGAGTGGATTTGGTAGACGGAAACTGAAAGAAGCCCGTCGTATATATGTATATATGTATATGTATGTGTGTATGTGTTTGTGTGTCTGTGTTTGTCCCCCCAACATCGCTTGACAACCGATGCTGGTGTGTTTATGTCCCCGTAACTTAGCGGTTCGGCAAAAGAGACCGATAGAATAAGTA
>NC_069000.1:30137386-30141729 GCF_001194135.2 Octopus bimaculoides | reverse complement strand
ACGTATGTAGGAGTGGCTGTGTGGTAAGTAGCTTGCTTACCAACCACATGGTCCCAGGTTCAGTCCCACTGCGTGGCATCTTGGGCAAGTGTCTTCTACTATAGCCTCGGGCCGACCAAAGCCTTGTGAGTGGATTTGGTAGACGGAAACTGAAAGAAGCCCGTCGCATATATGTATATGTATATGTGTGTATGTGTGTGTTTGTGTGTCTGTGTTTGTCCCCCCAACATAGCTTGACAACCGATGCTGGTGTGTTTACGTCCCCGTAACCTAGCGGTTCGGCAAAAGAGAATAATTACTAGGCTTCCAAAGAATAAGTCCTGGGGTCGATTTGTTCGACTAAAACCTCTTAAGTGTAAGTGTATGTGTAAAGACGGTACAGATTAGATTAGATCAGAAATTAATATTTAATTACTTATTGCCCATAGGGGGCTAAATATAGAGTGGACAAACTAGGACTGACAAAGGGATTAAGTCGATTACATCGACCCCAGTGCGTAACTAGTACTTATTTAATCGACCCCGAAAGGATGAAAGGCTAAGTCGATCTCGGTGGAAATTGAACTCAGAACATAATGGCAGACGAAATACCGCTAAGCATTTCGCTCGGCGTGCTAACGTTTCTGCCAGCTCGCCGCCCTGCAATATTAATAACAATCAGGAGGCGGATATTTCATGCATCTCGACTTTATTTCCTCATACGTTTTGTTGATTTAATTATAATTATATTGATTAAAATTGATTAAAATATTGATTATTGATTTGAGACTCATGTGATCCCTGCTATTTTTAGCATACTCTACGACCAGGGAGAGGATGGGCTACCTTTGAGTCTAAAACAGAGAGATTAAGACTGCGATAAAACAATGGTTTAAAGTTTTGACACAATGCCAGCAGTTCCTGGAGAGGAGGACAAGTCGATTACATCGACCACAGTGGTCAACTGCTACTCATTTTATCGACCCCGAAAGGATGAAAAACAAAGGCCACCTCGGCGGAATTTGAACTCAGAACGTGAAGACGGACGCAATGTTGCTAAGCATTTCCCCCATAATAGTAACCTAGGCGCAGGCGTGGCTTTGTGGTAAGAAGCTTGCTTTCCAGCCGCATAGTTCTAGGTTTAGACCCACTGTGTGGCACCTTGGGCAAGTGTCAGCTTTAGGCGGACCTTGTGAGTGGATGTGACAGATAGACACTGAAAGAAGCACGTCGTATATATGTGTGTGTGTGTGTGTGTGTGTGTAAGTAGGTGGGTGTATATGTGTGTGTATGTGTATGTGTGTCTACGTGCATAGTTTGTATATAATATATTACATTTATGTTGAAACAGGTGATATGGGAAGGTGCAGCATTGACAACAAAACATTTGTGGAGTAAATGCTGGGCTAATACGACAAAGCAACATGCTATGCGTCCGTTTGGAGTATTTCAGGCCCTAACTTGTCACGGAAAATTGGTGGGGGTTATGTGATTTTTGAACGCACCGAAAAGCTGTCAGTGGATATACTCTCTTTTGCAGCAGTCAGCGCTGTGTCTAACACGACCCATCATCTGAAATTTTAACACCTCCTTCGGGTTTGTTGTCCTTCATCACTCATAAAGTAAATATGGAGGAACTGTGATTGTTCATTTTTGGGTAACAGGGAACCAATGAGGTGATAGACTTACCCTTGGACTTTGACATCAGCGTAAATTCATGTTTATCTATCTTTTTAGATGCACCAAACGATGTCATTTGAAATGCAGATTTGTATTGTCAGATATTGTTCCGAAAATCCTTTGACTGGATGGAAGTACCTTCTAGAAGATCCATAAGAGGTTGAGAAGAAGCTGGTAGTGCTGGCAATGTTACCTGACCACCTGAGCAGCACATACCATTTGTTTCATTTGAAAATTTTAAAGCTCTACAGAAACGACAATTTGTGTTTAGCACACCAATTTGGACAGAGTTATCATTTTTATAAGAATGGGATGGATCATATCTGAAAACAGCTTCAGGAGTTGTGAAGAACGAATTTATATATAGTCTGTTTCTGAGAGCTATTACACTGGACCTCTGTCTAAGCATTAAAACATTGATCTAATGATCCAGCATTAAGTGCTGCAACATGCATTTGCTGATCTTGAGAAAATCTCATCTCTTTTCAGACTCTTGCCTTCAGTTTTCTACAATCCTCCTTGCTTTAAACTTGTTTCTGGAGAGATTACGTCTTTTCTGTGTTTCTCCCGCTCATTCCGTAAAAATTTATTTGAAGAGAGCAAAAATTGAAAGAAGAGAAAGCGAAAAGGACAGAGAAAGTAAGTGAAAGATGTATATACGTCTATATGAAATGGACGCGTGTGTGTGCTCACGTGTGTGTGCTCACGCGCGTGCGCTTGTGTATGAGAGAGAGAAAGAGAGGGAAAAAGAGAAATAGAGTGAGTGAATGAAGGTGTGTGTCGTGATGTTTGATGTCTTTTAAGGTGCACACACATATAGAAAATGTGACGTCATCGTATAAAATGTTTACGATAGTTGACTTCTGGAAAAGATTATAATGTTAAATTTTTGAAATACAAATATGTGAATGGAACTGAAGTTTAATTTGTAGCCGAAACAGTACTGAATCTTTTGATACCTCATACGTCAAAATCTGTAACTCGGTTTTGGAATTCATAAGGTATATATATATATATATATATATATAAAACCTCGGTTAGACCTAAGACTTCTGAGAGGAATTGATTAAACGGAAATTGTACGGAAGCCTGCTTGAGGAATTGTAGCTGTTATTCGAAGGTCTAACCTTGACACACTCTGTATCATGCTAAATCTTTCTGAGGAATACTCTTTAAACTAAATTTACACTTTAAACTAAATAAGTAGCAGTTCCATTGATCGAACAACTGGAGTGCGCGTCGTTGCGACCGACGGATATCCATTAAGAAGTGCATGGTACTTTAATATTTATAAAGAAGATTAAAATCGCAACATATTATTTTACCATACTGGGGTCGGGACGACTAAGTAATTGTTCATCACACAGGTAGGTCGATGTATGTGTGCATGTGTGTGTGTGTGTGTGTGTGTGTGTGTGTGCATTCACACACACACGCTTATATATGTATACACACATGTAAACATTAAACACAAGCGAGTATAATTGGGTACACTTATATTGATGTATATGAGATGGATCAGTTTGAATAATATATGGATGTGAGTGCATGTGTTGTGTCTATACGTACTCTGAGTGTGAGTGTATGTGTGTGTGTGTGTGTGTGTGTGTGTGTGTGTGTGTGTGCGCGTGTGTGCGTGTGTGTCTGCATTTATGCATGTGTACATGTGTATGTACACAGTCTCATACGTACGTACTTATACAATGCACACACAAACACTTACACACGCACACACACACAAACACACTCGCACACACACATACACACACAGACACACACACACACTTCCAACTAACAGATGTGCACGTGTAAGTGTGTTCTCGATCCACAAAGCAGCTGCGTGCGTCTTTCACCTGTGCACGTGTACTGAAACACATCACATATGGCCGAGTATTGACGATAGCTTATAGCGCCAACGGTGAAACAGTCACATGTCGGCCATTTTAACAAGATGGTTTCTCGGCTGTCTTCGTCCCTTCATTTATTAATTCAAACCCTTAAGCACTTCTTTAATCTGGCGAACGTCGATATTCACCACAGGATCTTTGTCTTTTTCTCTTATATATCTTGTTAATTGTTTGTTATGGCATTGTTATTTTTTCGTTGTTAGTTCGTTATTTATTATTACATGTTGTTTCTATGTTGTTTAATTTTTTATTAGTTGTGACGTTTTTCGAAGTTAAACAAACAAAATATTTTACAACGCCACCCCGATTCAATATAAGCCACGATAACACCACCACTGCCGTCGCTCTCACCAACACCAACTCCATCACCAACAAGAAACAATTACAAGGCAATCAAATCCACCCGCAACAGCGATGTCATCACTATCACCACCAACATCACCACTCCCACACCACCCTCACTGCCAGCACCACCACCGCCATCATTACAAACACAACCATCATCACCAGCACTATCATCACCAACGATTGCAAGATAAAAACTTCATTCTTCTCTCCCTCTCATTCATCCTCTGTCTTTCTCTCTTATATCTTAAACGCAGGCATGGATGGCTTTGTGGTAAGAAGTTTGCTTCCCAACCACATGGTTCCGGGTTCAGTCCCAATGCGTGACACGTTGGGCAAGTATCCTCTGTTATAGCCTCAGGCCGACCAAAGCCTGATAGAGGGAAACTCAAAGAAACCTGTCACGTGTGTGTGTGTGTGTGTGTGTGTGTG
>NC_069000.1:30136884-30137154 GCF_001194135.2 Octopus bimaculoides | reverse complement strand
TATATATATCCTGGTCTAACGACCCTCCATGTTCGTTTTTGTTCGCTTTCCTTGTATGTCTCCACTGTTCTGTTCTATTTTGGTAGTTCATGGGAGCAATTATCTTCGAAGACTCATATTTTCATTCAGTGCTCGAAATGAGGAGTAGATAGACAGCCGACAACTGATGAAGGGTCGTTCTTTATGTTACTTGTCCTGTTTTCCATTTGTTTCTCTTGTTGTTTGCATATTGAACTCATTTGCTTTCGTATTTCATGTTGTTTACTGTTG
>NC_069000.1:30128926-30132833 GCF_001194135.2 Octopus bimaculoides | reverse complement strand
TATATATATATATATACATATATATATATATATACATACATACATACATACATATATACATACATACATACATACATACATACATACACACACATATATGCGTGCATACACGGACACATATATATACATACAACCATACATATATATGTATGTATATATATATATATATATAGAGAGAGAGAGAGAGAGAGAAAGAGAGAGAGAGAGAGAGAAAGAGAGAGAGAGAGAGAGGGGGGGAGAAAAATACGGACTGAAAGCTAAACAGCTGAGAGAGAATTTGAATGAGCGAGAAAGAGAGAAGAGAGGGGACTGAATGAGTGAGAGAAAGAGAAAGCTAAGTAGAAAAATAGGGAAATGGGGGTTAAGAGAGTAATACATATGAGTAATAAGGGATGAGGGAGATTTAATAATGTAGTCCTAAATACAGCAAAAGTCGGGATGGTCGCGACTGGGACACTTTTCATCATGTCTCGGCTCAATCAAAGCTGATCTGCAGCTAGACAATAATAACCAATGTAGCTTATTTAATCAGCATATTATAATTATGCGTGACACCCACACTACATATTCCTCCCCTTCCTTATATAACCACGCCTATATCGTCAAACGAACGGCGAGTACCATCCGTAATTGACATGCTATTGTGTTAGCATTGCCCCGCCCATATCCCTAACCATCGATGTCTAACGACCTGCTAGATATAACAGCTTAATACCCGCTAATCACATCCTACCGTCTTTGAAAGGGATAAACACATTAGATAATCTAGCGTTAGATATACAGAAAAACGGAATCGTCACGGCTGGAACGATTTCGATCATTAGGGCCTTTCACCTAATTAAACAACTCTGTAATTAACAACAAGAAAATAAGGCAGCGAATTAGCAGTCGTTAATGAGTGGCATTTGTTACGACCCTCTGTATTCTGAGTTCAAATCCTGTCAAGGAAGATATTTACCTTTCATCCCAAGTCGGGGTCGATAAATAAGGTACCAATCAAACACTGAAACTGATTTCTTCTATCCTCCCCTCCCTTCCCCCTTTCTCCGTTTCATTCGTTCATTCAACTGACCCAAATAATTTCACCTCACCCCTACACAGCAGACCCTCCTCTTTCTCTCTCTCTCTCTCTCTCTCTCTCTCTCTCTCTCTCTCCCTTTCTCTATGACTCACTAAGCTGCCTATCATCAACCACGCCTACTTATTATCACCTCACCTACCAGACTTATCTCCTCCCAGTTCACTCGATCCTTCTCTCCCAGAATTGAAATTCCGACCTCGAGAGCGACTTGTTTTGTTTTTGCTTTTTCTTTTCTTTTATCTTTTATTTCTTTCCATCATACTGGGGCACCGCCTTGAAGAATTCTAGTCGAACGAATCGACCCCAATACTTATTTGATTTTTTTTCGTTTTTTTAAGCCTGGTTTTTATTCTTTTTGCCGAACTGCTAAATTACGGGGACATAAACAAACCAGCATCGGTTGTCAAGTAGTGGCGGGGGGAATACACAGACACAATGGCACATTGATATACGTATACACACACATGTATGTAAGAATGTATGTATGCATGTATGTATGTATGTATGGGGTGCGTAATCTCTGTCAAAAGCATTACATATTCGTTTAAGAATAATAAATTTGTACTCTGCGAAAGTATGGAATAACCCAGCAGATTAATGTAAAATTGTTTTTATTACAACTGAACATAAAAACAAACATTAATATATATATATATACGACGGAGTTCTTTTAGTTTCCGTCTAACAAATCCACTCACAAATTTTTGATACGCAACAGAAGACATTTTGCCCAAGGTGCCACATAGTGGGACTGAACCCGGAGCCATGTGGTTGGGAAGCAAACTTCTCAGAACAAAGCCATGTTCGAACTGAATATCATCAACTTCATTTGTCTTCTTCCCCCGTCTGGGAGGGAACTACAAAATCCGCGAGCTTTACCCCACCACACACACACATACACACACACATTCATACACACACACACACACATACACACGCACATTCATACACACACACATTCATACACACACACACACATTCATACACACATACACTCATACACACACACACACACACACACACACTTCAGATTGTGTTATGGAAACAGAAAAAGTTATAAAAAAAAAGCATAGAAAGTACATTTCGGTCAACCTCTTCGGAAGTTCAGTCGACCGCATGGATAGAGTACGAGATAACCAGGTTATGAATCAACCACGGGTTCGTTTCTTGTCACAGGCTCTGTATTGCATCTCTGGCCAAGGGCACTTAACTCTAAAATATTACGGTACACCACCCGATTGTACATAAATTGGCACCCACGAGCATTGCCGACTCAAGGTATGAACACACTAAGCAGTTGCCCGGGGTCTTACGGGTCTAGGAGCCCCATTCTGGTCAATGTATGTTGTGGCTTACTAGCAGTAAATATATACTATATGGCCCAGAGCATTAATTTGCTCGGACACCTCACAGGTCTAGGGGCCCAATTCTGATTTATGAATGCTCTTACATACTGGTAGTAAATATATACTATAGGGTCCAGTACATTTGTTTGCCCGGGAGTGGGGGCTACTAAGATGGCCCTGCCCTCGCGATGATTTATACTTAATGATTCTCTGCTGCAATCGGCGCAAGCACTGAAGCATTCACTAATCATTCGACGTTTGACCAAATGTTCGTGCGATAGACTAGCATTCTATCCATGGTCATATTTACCCCTTCGTCAATTTATCCAAGAAAAAGAGAGAAGCATTGATTTGTGATTTATTCTTTTTTAGAAATGGAGTTGTGACTATGTGGGAAATAGTCATGGCCATAATAACAGCCACAACATCCCCAAGTAATATTACCACACCTCCTTCAATAATTGCTTCCACGAAACCCTCCTCTCCCGCCTCCCATGTGGTCCAAATAAAACATTCACCCATCGCCCAACACACTTATTCAGTTACTCCGCTTTACGTAGATGAGCCACGCCCACAACGTATATCACGCCCACAATGTTGAACGATGCTAAAATGCATAACATTTTCATAACAAGTGTCACGCTTTGCCACGCCCAACTACCAGAATCAAAACAAGAACTTTTATCAAAAACTTCCGACTTCCTGAGTATTCTGGGAATTATCTACGTGTGTATATGTGTACACGCACACATATACACACAGATACGCACAGAGAGGAAGTCACGTGGCCTAGTGGTTAAGGTGTTTGGCTCATGATCATAATATTATGGGTTCAATTCTTGTACCGGGTGCGTGTTATGCTCTTGAGCTAGGAACTCCGCTTCACATTCCTCCAACCTGCTAGCCGTCGCATCCTGGATGTGCTTCTCATTTTTTTTTTTTTTTCTTAAGGGTCTTAGCGTTTCGACAAAAGAATCAGGATGTTGACTTTGTCTACGCGCGTCCTCATAAACTAATCAACGAAAGCCACCATATTCGTTCGTGAGCGAATGCCAGCTGTATGTATGTATTGCAGCTCTTGGTGATCCAAATCGGATATGCAATCTGTGTGGGTGTCTTCTCAAAACATTGTCTGGTTTTAAAAGCCACATCAGATGCCATGATGGTTCTAAGGTAGGTACAGGAGATGGTCAAACTCTGCATCAGGAGTAGACAACCACAACCATGTATGTATGTATGTATGTATGTATGTATGTATGTTTGTAAGGAGCACCACCCTGAAGGATTTTTAGTCGAAGAAATCGACCTCAGGACTTACTCTTTGTAAGCCTGATACTTATTCTATCGGCGTCTTTTCTCGAACCGCTAAGTTACGGGAACATAAACACACCAGCATCGGTTGTCAAGCAATGGTGGGGCCACAAATATAGAAACATACTCATAAATGTATATATATATATATATATATATATATATATAT
>NC_069000.1:30127329-30128552 GCF_001194135.2 Octopus bimaculoides | reverse complement strand
AAAAAGAGTAAAGACTATTTGTCAACATAACGTGGCAGTCGAATGCTACTGTTATTTAACCCCAGGAAGCATCGTTTCCAGCTGGCTATACGACACGATATCTGTCTTTTCGAAAAGGGGAATTTAGCATCCCCACTCAGCAAAAACAATAATACGTTCTACTGTAGGCACAAGGTCTGAAATTTTGGGGGGGATGGGGTAATTCGATTACATCGACGCCTGTGTTTCACTGATATTCAATTCATCGATTCCGAAAGGATGAAAAGCAAAGTCGACCTTGGCGGAATTTGAACTCAGAACGTAGCGACGGGCGAAATACCGCTAAGCATTTTGTCCAGCGTTGTAATAATTCGTCCAGCACGCCGCCTTAACAGCAACAACAACAATAATAATGATAATAATAATAATAATGCCTTCTTTTATTTGCCACCAGGGCGAAGGATGAAGGGGACAATAGAAAGACAGACGTAAAGTATTGGAGTTTACATATTAGGGAATGATAAAAAGAAAATAACAGTTAACACGGTATACATTAGAAGAAGGGAAGTTTACATAGTATACAACACTTGAAGAAGAAGGGGGAAAAGTGATAGTGATACAGAAGGACCTCTAGCGATAATCAAGGAACCCCACTCTTGCCATTTTCGCAACTTTCACCCACCTTCTGATAAATTCACTCGAGGACAACACCTCTCTCTCCATCCTCATTTTCCTCTTCAAGTGAAACTTGAAAAACGTCGATGAAGGCTTTACCAAAGAGGAATGTTTCTGTCCTCGTTCCTTTCAGCCTCGTCAACCAGACAACCTCTTTGGTCACAGCCACGAAGCAGAGAAAAACTGCTTTGCCTGCCCGACTAAAGGAGGGTGGCGGGGCAATCATCACTGTGGACTCGGCTGACCAACGGATCCGTCCCGCACGCGATAGCAGCTGTTGGACATAACTCCAAAAGTCAGCAATGCCCGAACATTGAACGAGTGCATGCAGAGCAGTTTTGTCGCACGCATCTCGAACAAGCCCATACGACAGCACATCCGTGCCTGTAGAGTTTATCTCGAATTAGCTAATTAGCTAACAGTCCAGTTAGCTAATATCCAGTGTGAAACCAATTGGTAAGATCAGCAGTAATGGATATATAATACTGTATACTTTGGATAATGTGTGTGTGTGTGTGTGTGTGTGTGTGTGTGTGTGTGTGTGTGTGTGTGTGTGTGTGTGTGTGTGT
>NC_069000.1:30106937-30125503 GCF_001194135.2 Octopus bimaculoides | reverse complement strand
GATGATCAGTCCAATAACTCTACGGGTCATCATATAACCTCCTTCCCCACATCATCGTCGTCATCATCATCATCATCATCATCATTCTCTGACTAACCTATTAAATAAGTGAAAGTATCGAATGGACCGTAGACTGTTCACATTCGAGTCCACGGAAACAACGGGCGTGCCAACGTGGGGGCCTATATGTGGTCTCACGACTTGCTAGAAATGGCACACGAATCGTCTTAAAGAAAGAGAACGTATTGCAAAAGTTAGCGCTAAATACCAGTAAAAAGGAAGGATGGCCAGGGATGGCGTACCTTTGTTCATAGATCTCCTCAGTCACAGTTGAACTAGGACTAAACAACATCAGCAAAATTAGTAGATTAACGGTATTTAACCATTTCCAACCAATTTTCCCGTCTATAGTCTATATAGACTCCGTATGGGAGTCTATACCAGTGCTCCGCAACCGATATGCCGCGGCACACTGGTGTGCCGCGAGACGATGCTAGGTGTGTCACGGTGTAACCTGAATATAATTTTCCCCCTATGCTTTTAGTTATAATTTTAGTTGAAATGTACCGCCGAAGTTTGAAAAGAATATGTGTGTACCGCAAGGGAAAAAAGGTTGCGGAGCACTGATCTATACAGACAACAAGCACTGTCTCGCATTCCTTTTACAATATTTATTTAAAAAATCTAAAATATTTAATATCATCGAAGGAAAAGATAAGGTATAAAAATTATAAATCATTCAAGGGAAATAACTCCTTAATACTATAATTTTGTACTGCATTACTTCTCCCCCTTTAATCGAGCATGACACTTCTGTATGTAAATGCAGTTGAAGCGGGAAGCGATTAGAAAATATGTTATATTGCTGTATATCAATATATTTCATATGAATATAGCGTTGAAAAATAACAAGACAAAAAAATTGAAAATTTAGTGTTGGCCTGCATTTATGATAGAGGTTTCGAAGCAATTGTCCATACATATCCTCTTTTTCTTTGATCTTCAAAGAGATATTTATATCTGCAGGGCAGCTGACCTCTATGACGGTATATACCTTTGTCCCTCTGTCCCAAACAACAGTATCCGGCCTGTTATATTTACATTTGACAGAAATTCTGATGGGAATATTGGTGTTTATGAATGTATTCCATAACAGATGGACTTTCTATGTTTAATTCAAGACAGTCTTTTTCGTGGATGGCATTGTAAATTGTTTTAGCGACAACATCGTGTCGCGTAGGGAGGTAGTACCGTGACGACATTTTGGGACAGCTGCTAATCACATGATTGATGTCTTCCATAGAAACATGACATAGCCTACACATGCGGTTGCACCTTGGGATTACAAGAGCGTCATAGTCTCTCTTGTTCACGAGGTACTTTGTGGAAATCTCCTGTTCCTGGATTGCACACGCATAGCCTTCAAAGTGTGATGTGATGTAGTGGTCTTGTGTCCAAGAGAGGCTGCGCTTCGTGTCAACTCTATTGTCTTCTTCAAGCTTTCGGGCAACATATCCATGCATAGTCTTTTTTTCTTTGTATGCTGAGTGCCTTCCATCCAGGTATTCTCTGTTTTGGGGCTGTATAGGAGATCATCAGGAAGAGAGTGCTTCTTGGGGAGCTCATTATCAACTCGTACAATGTTGCTCACTTCACTTTTCAGCACTGCATTTATATATTCATTTTTGCTGATGTTGTTCAGCAGGTGCTGCCTGAGTGATACCATACGGCATTCGAAGGCCGCCGTCTGCATTGATCTCAGGCCTGTACCACCTTCATTTCTGCTGAGGTAGAGACTGTCAGCATCACTGTTTCTGTGGAAGTTCCCACTTATTGTCAGGATTTTGCGGGTTTTGATATGTATGTATGTGTGTAGTGGAGGCGCAATGGCCCAGTGGTTAGGGCAGCGGATTCGCGGTCATAGGATCGCGGTTTCGATTCCCAGACCGGGCGTTGTGAGTGTTTATTGAGCGAAAACACCTAAAAGCTCCATGATGCTCTGGCAGGGGATGGTGGCAAACCCTGCTGTACTCTTTCACCACAACTTTCTCTCACTCTTACTTCCTGTTTCTGTTGTGCCTGTAATTCAAAGGGTCAGCCTTGTCACACTGTGTCATGCTGAATATCCCTGAGAACTACGTTAAGGGTACACGTGTCTGTGGAGTGCTCAGCCACTTGCACGTTAATTTCACGAGCAGGCTGTTCAGTTGATCGGATCAACTGGAACCCTCGACGTTGTAAGCGACGGAGTGCCAACAATGTATGTATGTAAATGAAAACACGTCAAGAGAAATAAGTCAGGGACCTATGGCATGCATTTTAATTTAAAAAACAAACAAACGAATAAATGTATATTAGATATCGTACAAGATAACCACTCCTGCTTTCAAAGAAGGGAAAACATTTATTTATGAATTAACGGAAGCGGAGTTTCTTTGCTAAAACATTTAATTTGCAAAATAGAAATATTTGCACAACAGTTATATTGGGTCATCTCATAAATAATGCGTCGGAGGGGGACGGGATAAAGTACCTGCATCAACTTGCTATAAAAGCAGGTAGTAATTTTATCTTGTCCTTATTCTTAGTGCAAGTTTTGAAGAGTGCAGTTCGATTTTAACAGTTATTTTTTCAAAGCTATAATGGAAGCAACAAAGGAGCATATTCGGCATATTTTGTTTTATGAGTTCAATAAAGGCAACAACACAATGGAAAGTGTGAGGAATATTAATGCAGTATATGGGGATGAATCAGACAATAAGCATAAGTCAGTGTCAACAGTGGTTCCAGAAATTCCAAGCCGGAAACAACAGTCTAGAAGATGAGCCTCGTCCTGGAAGATCTGTAGAGTTCGACGAGGACGTCCTGCAAACCCTGGTGGAGCAGAAAATCCCATTATAACTGTTGAGGAACTAGCAGAGAAGCTTGGATTTGGTCATTCAACCATTCATCGACACCTGTGTGCCATCGGAAAAGTCAGTAAATTGGGTCAATGGATTCCTCCCAAACTTTATGAGATTATACAGAGTTGAGGAATGAAAATATGGAGCCAAATCTTGGAGTTAAACATTAAAGAATATATATCGAATAAATGATTTGTAATGTTCTTGTGCTTAATTTTGTTTTAATCTAAAGGAATTCTTAAAATTATTGAATCATTTTTTATTTACTGGACTCTTTTTGATAAAAAAAAATTAATTTTAACTGAGTCCTTCAGCATCTAACGAAGTAGATTTTTAGTTTCTGGACCTCTTCAAACTTTTTTATGTCTCTTTATTATCTTACGTTCTGAATTAGCAAAATTGTAGTGGCTCTCAAAACTTATTGGCCTAGGGGGCCAAGGTGGGTCTAAATACGAGCTTGATTGTTATCGCATGTGTAGAGTATTTTTATCTGAACATGTTGCACTTTCGCTACTTCTGTACGCCAGTAGAGTCTATGGAGGGATCAGTTATGAATGAGATGGGAGTCAATTGAAAACTGATGAGAATGGTCAAACAGCGAAAATTGCAGTACAGAGGGTCAACCGAAAAGTTCATAGGCTGACCAAGACACTCTTATGGAATGTGACCATAGACTCTCTTGTAGTTCACGCATTTCTTCCACCGGTGTTGTAGCGCTTGGATCCCATTGGTGAAGAAGCTTTCGCCCTGTTGGCCAAAAGAGTCATCAACAAAAGATATGACATCATCACTGCGATACTGGTTCCCAGCCAAGTGTTTTGTTTTTTGTTGTTTTTCCATAACTATGAAAAGTTCATAGTCAGCCTACGAATTTTTCCTACCATCCTCATATTTTGGGCATGTTATCGGGGTCAAGAATCTATGTACTAGCATCCTCGGTGTCTTGATGGCAGGAGTGATTTTAAAAAATGACCCCACTAACAGATTGGTAGTTTATTTATAGATCCCAAAAGGATAAAAGACAAAGCTAGCCTCGATGGAATTTGAACTCGAAGTGGTGACAAATACCCCAAATACTTAACGCTCAAACGACTTCGCCAATTCACCACAATACACTTGGCTAAAGTGTAAAAGAGGGGGAAAAAATTGAATGGTACTGGAATAGCATCAGACACTTCCAAAGGCCCCAAAGAAAAGACAGAAAGAAAAACAGAACATATTAGTAGACTATTTTCGAACAGAATAATGTGTTCTGGTTAAATGCAGCATTGACATCATAATGTTCAACTGAATTTCATGTACAAGGCGCTTTACACATGATGACGTCATAATGTAGAGATTTCAGATCCCAACACAGAAAACATGTTGAAAGGTAGTTAACTTTATTATCCATTATTCTTGCACTTTTCACTTAATCTGTATACATATGTGTGTATGTACCTCTGTGTGTTGTGTATGAATATATGCATGTATACCACACACACACATACAGGCATACACACACATACACATACCAAGCCCGCACAACCCCACGTCCACACAGACAGACACACCATACACACAGACACACACACCATACACACACGCACCATACACGCACACACATACACACAACCACACACACATGCACACACGCACGCGCATACACGCAATAAATCATGTGATCGTGTATTTCAGTCTTCATTTGCGTATGTATGTGTGTATGCGTGTGTGATTGTCTGTCCATGTTACCTATGTAGCTATCTATTTATTTATTTGTTTACTTACATATCCATTTACCTACATATACATATATTTACATACACTAACAAACTCTACCTGTGTACATATAAACTGTGAGTATTGGGGTATCACTACCTTCTACGGGTATTTCCTATTTAGTACTAAGGGTGTTTCATTTATGAGGATGTACTCCTGTATTTATCTGAGTGTTGGGCCCTTCGGGAGCTTGGATAAAATGTGGATGCCAAGTTGACCCAGTGTGCCTCCATGTTGTGGTCTTTGGCATGTTGGTAGAGTATGGAGGGCTGTTTTTGTCAAACTGTTTTGGGGATAGACAAGCACACACATACATACACAAATGAAGACTGAAACACATGATCATATACATACACACACTTCACACACACTTCACACTTACAACTTTACGCACACACATACAAGGACACATATGGAGACACACATCCATACATAACAGACGCGCGTAGATAGTCACACAAACCCATACACTTAAACACATTCAAACATGCACACACAAAGAAGAGGTACACACACACATACACACACACACATACAAACACACACGCATACAAACACACAAACATGAACACACAGGCACATGAATATGTAGAATACATACATACATACATACAATAGGCGCAGGAGTGGCTGTGTGGTAAGTAGCTTGCTTACCAACCACATGGTTCCGGGTTCAGTCCCACTGCGTGGCACCTTGGGCAAATGTCTTCTACCATAGCCTCGGGCCGACCAAAGCCTTGTGAGTGGATTTGGTAGTTCAAAAACTGAAAGCCCGTCGTATATATGTATATATATATATACATATATATATATATATGTATGTGTGTTTGTGTGTCTGTGTTTGTCCTCCCACCATCGCTTGACAACCGATGCTGGTGTGTTTACGTCCCCGTAACTTAGCGGTTCGGCAAAAAGAAACCGATAGAATAAGTACTAGGCTTACAAAGAATAAGTCCTGGGGTCGATTTTCTCGACTAAAGGCGGTGCTCCAGCATGGCCGCAGTCAAATGACTGAAACAAGTAAAAGAGTAAAAGAGTATACATACATGCAAAAGTACACACGCATACATATATATGCATACACACACATGCATGCATATGCATACATACATGCATACATACATACATACATATATACATACATATACACGTACTTATCATATGTGTATACACGTGCACACTGAAGCACACACATGCGCACAAACAAACAAAAAGAACGCAGCTCTGATAACGGACAGTCAACGAGACAGGAAAGGGAAGTTCTCTCTGTCCCTGGATCTGCACGAGTGCATATGCTGGGAGTATCTTCCCTTGAAGTTTTTAGCTGTCATACCCGTATCTATTTATTATATATTTATTTATATATTATTGTTTTTATATTTGGTAACGCCATCGGATGTTGTAAGGGTGGCTCTGTATACTACGGCCCTTTGAGAGACAAGATCCTTCTAGAGGGCAGATGGTGGGGTTTCAGAAGTTGCAGGTTAGGGTTGGGGTGGTGTGAGTGCATTCTTACGTCTGTTGATTCATGCGACACCCCCAACAACCTGACTGATTTCTAATCGCCACGTGATCTATTTCCTGTCCTCCACGTGGTCAATTTCCTGTTCACCATGCGGTATTTTCCAACTAACTGTTACCCATATACCAACATCAAACCACGACACCGCGTGACCTTCCTCAACTAACCGCAGCCCACCTTACGGTAATAACAATCAACTTCTGTCATTCAAATTCAAAATGGCTGACGACTAGCATCACGCTTGAATCTCAAGAGTACCAACGAATTTGAATCAAACTGTTTTGATAAATACTTGTAACTCCCAATAAATTAGTTGAGTGCCCTTCTTTCGTTTGTTCACTCACTTGTGTGTGTGTGTGTGTGTGTGTGTGTGTGTGTGTGTGTGTGTGTGTGCGTGTGTGTATGTGTGTGTGTGCGCGTGTGTGTTTATATATATATATATACACATATATGCGTGTGTATACGTGTCTATGTCTTTGTATTTGTGTTTGCCCACTACCACCGCTCAACAGTCGGTGTGGGTTTTTTATACCCCCGTAACATAGTGATTCGGCAAAAGAGACTGATAGAATAAGTACCAGTGTCAGTCAAAAGCGTTTATTCATCAAAATATATCCCATCGTATTTTATTGCCATCATTGTGCCAAATGCTTAATTCCACGAATATAGCATTTGGCTACGTTAAAGGCAAAAACTTCTTGCACCTCATCTATGGCTCGGAAATATGGTATTCTAATGGTGCAAGGACTGGATTGTATGTAGAGTGAAGCAGTACTTCCAGACCCGCAAGTTCCTCAAGTTTGCATTTGGTCACATTAGTAGTTAGCGGTGGGGCATCGTTATGCTGTAGGACTGCGCGTCTTCAATTGACTGGTGCCGGGTATTCGGCTTTCAAAGCACCATATACTCGCTGCAGTTGTTGAGCATAAAAGTTAGCACTCACAAGATGACCATCTGGGATAAGCTCAAAGTGTAATGACCCCTTGAAATTCCACCAAATGCACAATATGATCTGTTCAAACCGTTCTTCTTTAACAACAGGTTCTGAAGCCTGGTTGGAACGAAGCCACTGATTTCTCTTATTAGGATTACGAAAATAGTTCCATTTTTCATCCTCAGTTACAATTCGATGCCAAAAACGAGTTCCCGAGTATTTGACAGCAGTCGTTTGCAAATATTCACATGTCATTGAGCTTGGTCATTGGTCAGTTCATGGGAGCTTCTCGACAGCGTTTGTTCAAAAGGCCGAGCTTATGGCGGTGTCAGTTGACGGTGCTTTGCGAAGGACCAAGTTCTGTCGACAATGTACGAGTTCTTGTGCTTGACTTACTTAACCATTTTAAGCAAGGACTCATCTTCCACAACAGTTCTCCTTGGCCTTAGTTTCTCTTCAAGACTGATGTCACTTTCTTTGAAACGTTCTGCCAAAAATCATCAATGAAAATCCGAAAAAACTTTTCACTCAACCTGGTAAATATATATAAGGCGTATCCCAGAAGTTTTGAGACTTTTTCGGGAAATACATTTATAAATTTCAAAGAAGTACAAAAATCTAATCCTCTTCGAAATCGGAACCTCTGACTTCAATGCACTTGTAGTGCTTGAGCCGCTTCGTGAAGGCCCCATGAAAGGTTTCCAAAGTGAAGGTCTCCAGGACCCTTGTCATAGGTTCCATCCTCTTCAGCTTGGGGAACGGCCAAAGCTCACAGTTTTGATGCCCATCTCTGTCAAGTAGTTGGCTACCAGGATGGAACTGTGGGCTGTTGAATTGTGCTGGAGCAGGTTCTCTTGCCTTGGACAACGAAATGTCTTTCTGAACTTCCTCAAAACCTCAACAAAGTACTCTGTTACTGCTTGGCCAGGGGGAACCCAGTAGATGTAGATGATGCCCTTACTGTCGAAAAAGGAGGACATTATGAGCATACTAGTGGACACGCTTTGCCTGGCTGTTTGTGTCAGGCAAAAACAGGTGTTCGGCTCATACACGTTAATCCATAAGCAGTCTGGAGCAGGGGTTTTCAAACTGTGGTCCGCAAGGACAAGACAGGAGGTCCGTAGACAGCAAATACTTTTTATGGGCAATTTGATTTTATATATGTTTTTTAATCGAAATCTTTTAATTGACAATAAACCTATTTGTTAAATACTGTTAAATAAATAAATGCGAAAATATATGTTATTTTAAGCAAATATTTATGTATAAATTTCATAAGCGTTTATAAGGGGGTCACTAAGGTAAAGCCTAAAATATAAAGGGGTCCGCAAGTCAAAAAGTTTGAAAACCCCTGGTCTGGAGCATTTCATACGTTTCTGTAGCGTTTTAAAACAAAACTTTATTGCATAGCCAGCTTCCACGGCATCTTCAAGTCCCAACTGCATTCTCGAAACTGGTCAGTTGTGGCAAACAGTGTTTAGTAAGACGTATGTTACATCCGTCTCCTTCAATTTGGAATAACAAAAATTGGTTCGTCAGCTTATTAGATGTATAGTAATGATATACTAGAATTACAATAATCTACGACAGTTATAACAACTGCTAAAAAAAAAGTCTCAAAACTTCTGGAATATTCCTCGTATATGTGTGCGCGTGTTTGTGTCTGTGTCCGTGTACATTTGTGTGTGCATGCGTGAGTGTGTGGGTGTGAACGAGTGAATTAACAAATAAACGGAAGTACCACTCGACATATAGGTGGAGTTGTATTTATAGAATAACAGATTGATGTAGCTCCTCATATTAAAGTTTTGTGGACGGGGAAAAAAATATTCATTTCCTCATTTCTTCGGAAGCAAAGTGAAGAAGAAAAAGATGGCTACTTTATTACAGAGTGATTTCAGTGGTTCCATGATTTCAGAAATTAACCAGCCTTCAAATTCACCCAGTTCTTTATCATAGATTTTAACCCTTCACTGTCAAAACCCTCCTCTTTGAAGATCCTAGATTTTGCTAAGCAATTTTCCAAAATCAATAACCTTCACGCCAGAATCATCACGGACGCTAAGAAGTCGCTTTTTTTTTCTTTTTTTTTTTTCATGATATTTCCTACAAGATTTTTTTTAAATGGAGGGTATCACTGATGCGTCAAATATCAAGCAACGATGATAAACTGACATCAAGATTTCGCCTGTTTTAACACGTAGCATGCTTCCGTCTAGTAGTAGTTGTCACTCAGTCATCACTATACCAATGTGACCTGAACTGAGTAATGTGGTTCACATTCTCTCTATTATAAAGAAATCATATTTTTCTTCACTTTGCTTTTGAATGATTGAGGAGATGAATGTCCTTTTACGTTCACGAAACTTTTAAGTAACATGAAGAGATAAATCAGACTGTTACTCAGTGTGTGTGTGTGTGTGTGTGTGTGTGTGTGTGTGTGTGTGTGTGTGTGTGTGTGTGTGTGTGTGTGTACTTGGAGAGACAGCATTAAGTTTAAGTTACCATCAATGTATCATATTTAACATATATACACCATTGAAAGGTATGATGTGGTTTGTGTCTGACTGAAAATCTCTTTATAGAAATGTGTTAAAAACCCAATATATTGGAGCAAGTTGAACATCGTCCCTGCCGTAACTCACAAGCATGACAGCCTTCTTCAGCCTTGATAATGACTGGTATCTGCAATTCAAATGCCTAGACGAAATTCGTGTTTCATACATAAGAAATAATGAATAATACATTCACTGATATTGCAAAAAGATTACTAGGCTGTAATAAACTCAGTGTACACAGCTAAAACAGCCTTTTGTCTTTTAGAGTGTATATATGTTATTTATATAGTGTTGTAAATTTAGCCTCATAACAGACGGTTCATGTTACTGAACAGTTTCATGCTAAAGAATTTTCCAGTTACTGTAAAAATGTTATTTCCACTAATCCTCATCATTATCATCATCATCATCATTTAACGTCCGTTGTCCATGCTGGCATGGTTGGACAGTTTGACCAGGCTGGTATGCTGGAAGGCTGCACCAGACTCCAGTCTGATTTGGCATGGTTTTCTATGGCTGGATGCCCTTCCTAACGCCAACCACTCTGAGAGTGTAATGAGTGCTTTTACGTGTCATTTGCGTGATACTGGTGTGCCAATTTGTGTGACACCGGTATCTGCCATGACTGTGATCTTTGCTCAGCTTGATTGGTCTTCTTCTCAAGCATGACATATATTATCCGAATTTTATAATATTAAGTGTCCATCACAGCTGGTCTTACCAATCAGTTTCACGCAAAAAATACAATGGAGTGTAAGGTAACAATCTAATTACAATTACACTCATCAGGGGTAACCAACATGGAAGGGAATATGGCAACTGCTCTTCACTGCCAGAGGTGGATTGGTACAACCGGTCGGTGTCTGCTGCAAAATAGTGGTGAAAAGAAAAATGAGCCAGGGGATTTGACTAGGAGTTATATCCCTTGGTTAGGTGTATTGTGAAGCTGACAAGAGTTATTTTGAAGTGGGGAAATTTGTATTAATAATATGGTGTCTTGGAAGGGACGGGGTGTGTTGTATGTTTAGCAGTGTCATATGAATAAATTTTTCTGGGGGTGTAGATATATATAGCATTGTGTTCATTGTTCTGTTTTCTTTCTGTAAAGGATAAAGCTGAGGGATTTTTTTATATTAGCATATGGTGTGTAATGTATAATGCATGTGTGTGGGGTCTGTGTATATTTGGGGGTACAATTTGCATGAGGAGGTATGTGCTGGGAGTGGTGGGGTAGTTATATGTGGGGTGCCCACCTTATGGGGTGTGCATATGTGTACATGGGTGCATTGGTATGTGTCTTGGTCAAACTTTTTGCCAGGCCCAAGGGCATTGGTGGAAGGTCGTTTGAGGAAGGTCAAGGCAGGGGACTTGTGATTGCAGTCATGGTGGGTCACACAGGTATGATAGAATGTACTTTCTTTCATGCAGAGAAGGATTAAACACCTCACTCCTGCTATTGGGGTAAATATCCGGACATTGGTTACCTTTTAAAATCATTCTCTTGTCAGCCAGGCATAATATGCACTTCCTGCTACTATTGAAGTACTACTTGCATCTTTCTATGATCATCCACTTTATGCTGTACTCTATGGTGCTTGGCTAGGGTTGTGGTGTTACGTCTCTCTGGGATGTTGAATGACGACTTGTGGTTATTAAAGTAGGTTCTGAAGTGGCCTTCCATTACCCCCACATATTTCCACATGCTTGGTTGTTCATTGGGTCCTGTTGCTATTACTTCTGCCTTGTAAACAACAGTTTCTGTATTGCATTGGCTGTTTAGTGGACAAGTTGTGTTACCCCTACATGAGCATCCTGCCTCAGTCTAGGTGCAATCCCATGGTCATTCATCACTGAAGGGGGTTACCCTTTTAAGGTTTGTAAATCATGAGTGATATTTTCAGACCTCCAGTCAAAATAAAACCTCGTCAAATTATTCCTTTCAGTCATATCTGATGACTGATAATTTACTTTTACACACTTGAATGGTTTTTCGGCATGAAACTGTCCGGAAACATGGATTAGATGTTTTGAGACCAAGTTTATAATACTGTATAAATAATATACTCACTTCATTACCTAATAGACAATTGCCTGTTTTTTTCTGCTTTATGAAAACTTACCGATCAACTGTGTGTGTGTGTGTGTGTGTGTGTGTGTGTGTGTGTGTGTGTGTGTGTGTGTGTGTGTGTGTGTGTGTGTGTGTGTGTGTAATATTACATTTAAGCTCACCTTTTCTTCATTTTTCAATCTGATTGCTTTCATTACTGCTCAATGATTTGGTCATTTAAATATCCATTCCTTTACTGTCCTTGAATTGCAATACATAGCAAAAAAGAACATGTTTCTACATATGTCTGTCACTAATAAACTCTCTACATTCAATGCTCGCAATAACTGAAGACCTAAACACATAACCAACTGATGTATGTTTTATACTTTTTTTAGTTTTTATACTGTCATATTTGTTGTTTTATATTTTTACGTTATTATTGGAACACTTGTTCACATGCATCATAATTCACACACAAATACATATGCTCACATTCTCTCTTGTACAAACTCAATGATACACGTGCACACACACACACACACACACACACACACGCACATACAACAATACATACCTCAACCTGTGTATATATATATATATATGTATATATGCACACATACCTGAATAGCCACAATAATATACACAAGCACAAGACACACTGCTAAACTCCAATCAAATACCCCCAAACCAATATACACATACCGGGACAGACACCTACACATAAATGCATTGATGATCTCTCTCTCTCTCTCTCTCTCTCTCACACACACACACACACACATACACATACAAACACACACATACATACACACATACACACACACATACACACATTAAAGTGTGTACATGTGCACAAATAAACACATATACATCTATGACAGAAATGTTTATTTGTACGTACATTACTCACCTTTTCTTTCTTTTCTTCTCACTCTCTCTCTTTCTCTTTCAGTAAGCACCTCAAAAATATCTGAGAAGCAATCAGTTACTTTCTTAGACCCGGAATCTACCTGTGTTAGCCCACCAACGGGACCACCTCCATCTGAACTTGTTGAGGTAGAGATTCCTAGTGAAAGTTATCAAATAAGTGACATCCAGGTAGAGATAGATGATGAAACTTTATCAGTTGAAGATGCTGAATCACCAGATACGTTAGAGTGAGTATTTTGATTATTATGAAAATGAGTTTAATTGGCGGGTATTTTGTGTTCGGAAGAAGTCTTCAAATGTTGCAAGTTTAATTAATATACAGGATGTCCAGAAATTGCTTTTACAATTTGAAGAATTCAGAAAGAAACGAATAATAAGGATAACTCAGCAGAGTTGGAAAACATAGGCACAGGCGTACCTGTGTGGCAAGAAGCTGGCTTCCCAACCACATGGCTTTGGGTTCAGTTCATTGTATGGCACCTTGGGCAGTGTCTTCAACTATAGTCATGGGCCACCCAAAACCCTGTGAGTGGATTTGGTAGACAGAAACTGAAAGAATCCCATAGTATATATGTATTTATATATATATATACTTTATTAAAAAGCTGTAAAAATATCGCAAAAACTGTTACTCAGAGTTTCACGTTCCTCTCTGAGAAACAGGAACGGGAAACTCTGAATAACAGTTTTTGTGATATTTTTGCTGCTTTTTAGTGCAGTATATTACTCTACCTCTGGTATTTGAGTTCTATTTTTTCCACCTTGTTTCGCATTTATGTGCTTACTCTGGTGTGCGTGTGGGGGGGGGGAGTGCACACATGCGTGTGTGTGTGTGTGTAGATACAGGCATGTACATGTGTAATATGTGTTTGTATCACTGCATGTGACAGTAATCTATATAACTCTGTGTATGTGGATAATTCTATATGTTATATATGTCAACATTTGTATATCCATAGCTATAAAGTCTGTAAGGATTATGTGTATATACGTGGTGTGATCAATAAGTATCCAGACTGTTGCCATAGTAATGAAGCTAGAGCATGCACAGTGAAGCCGCATGGCACAGATTGACCTTGAACTCTGCTGTACATGTGCACAAAGATTTAACATTCTAGCTTACATCTGATGCTTACAGCAGTGCTTGGAAGGAAGGTCTGTAGCATGTGGTCATCTCATTGACCATGACAAAGTTGAGCAGAAAATCTGCATCAAATTTTGCCAAAAGCATGGCAATGCCTGCCCAGAGCGCTATGCAAAGTTTTCAAAAAGTTTTCATTGTTCTCAACACAATTACGATCTTGCACAATTGAAACTCAAGTGTTTTTTTTTTTGATCAGCTGAAAGCAGTTTTGACACGAACTTGCCAGACACGTGTCTCATGCCCAAATCTTCATTAATAATGGACTGAACTGAACCATAACTAATCTGCACATCCTCTGATAACTCACGGATGGTGATTCAGTGATTTCCTCTAACTGCTGCACACACATCTGTGATGTTTTTCTCAGCTCTGCTGATTGTGGATCTCCCAGAATGTTCGTCAATATCAACATTTTTTCGGCCTTCTTAGAAACGTCTGAACCAGTCATACATTTGTATGCAGCTCATACACCCCTCCTCATACACTTTCTGCAACTTTGCAAAGGCCTCTGAGCAGGTATTGCCATGGCAACTTACTCTATCGTGGTCAATGCGACTATCACATGCTACACACCTTACTTCCAAGCACTGCTGTAAACAGCAGGAGTGAGCTAGAACATTAAAATTTAGTGGACATGCACAGCAGATTTCAAGGTCAATCTGTGCTAAGTGGCTTCACTGTTTGTACTGAAGCTTCATTATTATAGCAACTGTCCTTATACTTATTGATCAGGCTTTGTATTTCTGTCTGTATGTATATATATATATATATATATATATATTGGGTTGTCCGGAAAGTTCGTGCCGATTTATAGTAGCTTACCTTTCGACTTATTTGCCATGAAACCACCTCAATTCTTGGAAGAGGGTATTTTCAAGTTAAAGGAGAGATGGAGACTCATTGTGCAACAAAATGGTTCATATTTGGTTACAACCCAATATATATATATGTATATATATATATATATATATACATATACATATATATATATATATATATATATATAGCCTACATGTTTCCGTGTTGTCTCTATGCCATACACACCTTCCTCATTTTTCTTTGTATTTCTTCTCTTAACAGGAAATATCACAAGATAACAGCAGCTGATTTACAATGTTGGTATAGTTGTATATTTAACATAAGAGGACTGATGTTATGACTGTACTGTGTGATATATTGTATGGTTGTTGTTGTTATTGTTTAACTAACAAGTCAGTTCTGATCAAGCAGACCTTTCATCAAAGACATTCTAGTGGTAAACATCTCCAACCTTGCCATTATTTTCAACCATTGTGTATCAAGGACTAGCTAATGTAACCTTCCTTTTCTTAAGATGGTAGCATATGATTTTGAAGGTATTAGACAGCTATTTCTAGCCAGTCAAGCAAGCATGTAGAGTAGTGGTTCTCAACCATTTTATACCCCCTTTGATTACTATTTTATTCTTGTGGACCCCATAGCCATTCAAAGGTTAAAAAGTACTTTTATTGATACTGCTTTCAAAATCCCTGTTTAGTTTTTCACATGTTCACTTGTGTAGGTTTGTAATAGTACACACTGACAGAACATGTTTCAGTGACCAGAAATAGGTTAAACTATGAAAAAATTTGGGGAATTGTTGTTTCTTACAATAAATAAATCTAGGTCAAAATTTTTCCACGGACCTTTGAGAGACTACTGTGTACCCCCAATATTCCTGCGGTCATATGGACCCCAGCTGAGAACCACTAACGTAGAGAATTTCTCATTGGCCTGAGTCCATTATTCTGTGGTATTCTGGTGAGTATTGTGGTGAGGAGCAGTGTGGTGATGTGACAATCTTGTTGTTTAGACTCAGGTAAATGCTACTCAAACAAACATGTAATCAGGGACATTCCAGCCATGATCATTCCAACTTATTCTTACGTGTGATAAAACCCAGGATCACATTTTCTATAGTATCTTTTTCATAGAGAGTGATGTGATTGAAATTAGGAGCAGTTATATCTTTATATAACTGAGTAGTATATTCCTGGTTATGGCATACAACTGGACAGAAAGTTACCATTGGTTTCCCATCTACAATTGCACTTGGCAGTACAGACAACTCATCATGAATGCGAGCTGGAAGCACATGGACTCTTTAACACTGGAAGTAGATATAGAATCTTGATCAGTTTGTACAAGATCAAAATGTAAAAAAAATATCTCGAGAGGGAAAGAAGGGTTGCCTCCCCTTGTACGATTACAACCATGGCAAAATAGGGTCGGCTGTACTTGCACACATTTTTTCCATTCTCTAGTGAACAAAGGGGAAGACTATGTCTCAAAACAAATTTTTTGCCATGAGGATAGTAGCTAAAAATATCACTTTTTGAGTTCAAGAAGGCACCTAAATTCTGGGAATCTAATAAGATTATTATCCACTTGTCTAAGTAAAGTTTGTATCGTCTCCTTCTATTGAGGTTGGCTCAGATTGTTTACTCTTTACTCTTTACTCTTTTACTTGTTTCAGTCATGTGACTGTGGCCATGCTGGAGCACTGCCTTTGTAGTCGAGCAAATCGACCCCAGGACTTATTCTTTGTAAATCAAGTACTTATTCTATCGGTCTCTTTTGCCTAACCGCTAATTTACAGGGACGTAAACACACCAGCATCAGTCGTCAAGCGATGTTGGGGGAACAAACACAGACACACAAGCATATACACACACATACATATGTATACATATATACGACGGGCTTCTTTCAGTTTCCATCTACCAAGTCCACTCACAAGGCTTTGGTCAGCCCAAGGCTATAGTAGAAGACACTTGCCCAAAGTGCCATGCAGTGAGACTGAACCCGGAACCATGTGGTTCGTAAGCAAGCTACTTACCACACAGCCACTCCTATGCCTATAGACATCTTTCAGTTAATTCTGTTTGGCATTCTTTCTTTTATTAGCCATATATAGCTAGCTAATGTTGTGATGTTACACCACTCTTGAATCCTAAAAGGGGACCTATGGTTATTTAGCCTGACCTTAAAGGGGTTCTCACTGCTCCAACATATTTCTGAGTATGCATCCCAACACCTCTACTTTGACTCTTCAGCATGTCTGATGAGTTGTCTGTTTTGCCAAGTGCAATAATAGACAAGAAACCAATGGTATCTTTCTTACTGATTATATGAGCTCTGATCAATAAGTATCCGGACTGCTGCAATAGTAATGAAGCTGCTTGACACAGATTGACCTTGAACTCTGTTGTGTATGTGCACTAAGTTTTAATGTTATAGCTTACTTCAGCTGTTTACAGCAGTGCTTGGAAGGAAGGTCTATAGCATGTGGTCATCGCATTGACCATGACAGAGTAAGTTGTCATGGCAATACATGTTCAGAGGCCTACACAAAAACGCAGAACGTGTTTGGAGAGAAGTTTATGAGCTGCACACAAGTGTATGAGTTGTTTGGATATTTCCAAGATGGCCAAAAAAATGTCAATATTGACAAACGTTCTGAGAGACCCACAACCAGCAGAACTGAGAAAAACACTGCAGATGTGCAGGCAGCTGTGAGGGGAAATCGTTGAATCACCATCCATGAATTATCAGAGGATGTGCAGATTAGTTACGGTTCAGTTCAGTCCATTATCACTGAAGGTTTGGGTATGAGATACGTGTCTGCCAAGTTTGTGCTAAAATTGCTTTCAGCTGACCAGAAAGACACTTGGGTTTCAGTTGCACAAGATCTCCCTGATTGTGTTGAGAATGATGAAATTTTTTGAAAACTTTGCATAGCGCTCTGGGCAGGTAATGCCATGCTTTTGGCAAAATTTGATGCAGATCCTCTGCTCAACTTTATCATGGTCAATGCAACGATCACATGCTACACACCTTCCTTCACTGCTGTAAGCAGCGGAAGTGAGCTAGAATGTTAAAAGTTAGTGCACATGCATAGCAGAGTTCAAGGTCAATCTGTGTCAAGTGGCTTTACTCTGCATGCTTTAGCTTCATTACTATGGCAACAGTCTGGATTCTTATTATCAGACCATGTATGCCATAACCAGAAATATAATACATGACTATATAGAATTAGTGTCTGTGTGGGGGGGAGCTATGCTTGTGCCATTTAACGTACACAGTATAAAGATATGAGCTACTAATAGTCTCTAGCATTGGAGACATAGATCTAAGCAGGTTTTTATAACATGCCTTGTGTCTCAAAGCAGTTTGTAGGCTCTGGCTATACAAAAAAATCGTTCACTACGAATTCCATTTTACCCATACAAGTATGAGAAATAGATGTTAAAACAATGAAGATTATGACATGCATGTGTGTGTATAATATGATCTTGTATAATATATATTTATGATGATGATGACGACGACAACGACGATGACGACAACGACAATGACAATGACGATGGTGGCAGCAGCATTTACAACGACGACAATGCCACCGCCTATGATGACAATGACATCAATGACAATTACGAAGATGTTGATGATAGTGGTGATGGTGATGATGATGATGATTACTACAATGAAGATTAACATCTAAATAATCTTTTTTTTTTTGAGATTTTCTCCATGTCTGTGTCTCTTCTCTCTTTTCTTTCACTCTTTAAGCTAAAAAAAATTGTATCGCAAACAAAAAAGTTCTATGAAGAACATCAGTCACCAACTGAGATGAAAACACACTTGTTTTTTCACTCCATCTATGCTACCACTACTATAACAACTTCTGCTCATCAGTACTAGCTAATTGCACACACCTTTAATATATATATATATATATCTATATCT
>NC_069000.1:30104138-30106908 GCF_001194135.2 Octopus bimaculoides | reverse complement strand
ATATATATATATATATATATATATATATATCATAATAACTTAACAATCATTTTTTTTACCATCCTAGCATGTCTCTTGACAGAATTTTATTTAGGGCAGGATTTTACTGCCAGAGGTCTTCCTGAGGCCAGCTGTTACCTGTTCCTCAACTTAAGGGATACCTTTATTCTGCAGGTTTTCAAAAGTGCAGACTGATTGGTTATAATGTCAACATAAAGTGTGATATGCACAGAATATATGAATATTAATGTGCATTTATACATGCATGCATGCACACACACACACACACACACACACACACACATACTGTTATGATGTGGTGTTTTCCTCAGTTATAATGTATGACCACTGTTGTGACTGTAGATGTTGTATCTACTCTAGTAGCCATGATATTTTCTTGATATTGGATACAGTGTATCTCTTGTATTCCGGAATGGTAATACACCACTTTGTCTATTGTGCTATCACTGATAGCTCTGCAAGACACCAAATTTGAACCATCTACCTTGACTGTGACTCGAACTTGACAATAACACATAACTGATACTGAACTCCAACTGAGAACTCATACAATGACTCTACAATGACTCTACAATGACTCCCCTGTACTGGCTGATGTCATCTCACTTAATAGTGGCTGCTTCATACCATTTGTCCTGTAGGATAGGTGTACCATTTCCACTACAACACATACATACATACATACATATACAAGTCTCTCTTGACAGAATTCCTTCTTATGTCACTGGTCAGCTTGGGGCTACAGAATAAGACACTTATCTGAGGTGGTGCACAATGGGACTAAACCAAGAACCACAAGGTTGAAAAGTGATCATTTTAACCACACAGAACATTCTTGTACCTATATGTGTATGTCTCTAAGTGAAATACAAAGAGAGAGAAAAGAAGAGAAAGAGAAAGAAATGAAAGATCTAAGAAAGCATTAATACTATTTCAGTTTAAAACAGTTTTATTATTGATTTGTATTTTAAGAAATTATTAAAATGGAAGTGACTTTGTGGGAAGAATGGTTGATATATTTTGGATATGTGAGATTCATAAGAATAAGAATAAATGGTTTCTTTATTGATCACAAGAGTTTTAAGTATAATACAAGCATATTATGCAGAAGATTTACAAAACATAACAGTGAGTGAGGTGCACATAACTTTAAACCAGGCACAGGCAACATTTCTTGAGCAGCAGGCTTAATGAGAAATGACTCATCACCAGATGGGCTACACCACTAAAAAAAATTCCAAGTGATTTTTCATTAGGACTACCATTCAGAAAGTTTAACAGGCTATGATTTGCCCATGACAGCAATAAACAGTGGGAGGGGCTAAAAGTTTAATACAACATGAAAAATAGTTTAAAGAGATGAGAAGCTACCACCTAGAAGGGATCAGGGTGCCCCTGACTAGGAGTGTGTAGCCACTCTCAGGCTGCTGCATTACTGCTATCTGCAATTAGGAATACCTATAGATACAGCATCATACTAATCATTGACTTGTTGAAAATTAATTGGACAAATGGGGAAATCCATGGCCATGGTTTTGTAGCACTGAAATTCCATGAATGTAGTTCAATTCTTTTTTTTTTTTTTTTTTTTTGCAATTCACTACAGTTCCAATAGCATAAGGATTTAATTTTTCCATAAACTGGTCTGTTTGGTTAATATTGGCACAAATGCTCACTTTCTACACAAACTACAAGACTATAACAGCGCAACAATAATGGACACAACACTAACAACATTACAAATTGCAACAACAACAACAACAACAACAGCAACAACAACAACAACAACAACAACAGCAACAACAACAACAACAATAATAATAATTATTATTATAATAATAATAATAATAATAATAATAATAAATAATAGTGCCTTAGGTATAATAAAAAAATATTCAGACAAAAACATAACAAAAACACCAGGACTTACAAATATATATAACATACAGAAAATTGCACTACTGGGTACTGCACACATTCTACGCAAAACACTTTCAATACAGTAAACATAAGAGCACCACAGCAAACCACAGCACATACCCAAGGCGCACAGAGCTGCGCTCGGTAGTGAAGTGAAAGCACGTTATAAAAATAAAACTACTGAACAATAATAATAATAATAATAATAAAAATAAAAATAAAAATAAAAATAAAAATAAATGCCCTGATGTAGTACCAGGCAGTGGTTTCATGGCTTTTGATCTTAACTGATTGGAAGTATTGCTTGTCAGTTGCTTAATCTTAACCAATCAAACATGTCTTAGTGGCTGATGATATTGCATCTCTGATCACGAGCAGAAGTAGTGGGGAGCATTATAGCCATGTGTTGAAAGGAATTCTTTGGGGTTTGAATAATTCGCCTCTGGAAACATGGAAGTTTTGTTCATCATCCTTAAACAAACTTTATTCAGGGACCTTTTGAGCAGGATGGGCTAGTCAACCTGAAGAAAATTCTAACTGGGTCCCACCTGCAAGGTCATACACTGTTTATCTTGATATAAGATCACCATGTTGCACACATATAGTTGTGATGCATGTGCCTGGTGTACCCTTATCAGACAGGTGGCCATGATGGGTATACTGGGCTTCATATGTTTGTACCCCAGTGTCATTTTGATGGCATGCACTGCTCTCTCACTCAATAATCATAATGATGATGATGATGATGATGATGATGATGCTGATGATGATGATGCTGATGATGATGGTGGTGGTGGTGGTGGTGGTGGTGGTGGTGGTGGTGGTGGTG
>NC_069000.1:30102622-30103461 GCF_001194135.2 Octopus bimaculoides | reverse complement strand
AAAAATAGTACTCGAATACCAGAGGTAGAGTAATATGCTTTATTAATAAAGCTGCAAAGGCATCACAAAAACTGTTACTCGGAGTTTCACATTCCCATTCATCAGACAGATGTCTTTGAAGCTTTATAAAATAATACATATAAATATAGTCGAATAGCTATTTGGTGTGAATAAGAATGAAGAGGTTAAGTTAAACTTAATTTGTGATTAATAATAAACATTCTCGAATATTCCATCTTCCATCTTTCATTTACTCTGTGTGTGTGTGTGTGTGTGTGTGTACACATCATCATCATCGTCATCATCAGTTAGCATCTGTTTCCATGCTGGCATGGGTTAGACAGTTTGACTGAAGCTGGTAAGCTGGAGAGCGGCACCAGGTTCCAATCTCATTTGACATAGTTTCTACGGCTGGATGCTCTTCCTAATGCCAACCACTCCAAGAGTGTAATGAGTACTTTTTACATGCCACCAGCATGGGTGCCATTTACATGACACTGGTATCGGCCACAACTAGGCTTTCACTTGGCTTGATGAGTCTTCTCAAGCACAGCATATTGCCAAAGGTCTCGGTCACTTATCTTCACTGTGAAGCCCAACATTTGATGGGTATTTTTTACATGTCACCAGCATGGCTGCCTGTAATGTGACACTGGCAACAGCCATGACTACATATATACATACACACACACATACATACACACACACATACATACACACACACATACATACACACACATACATACACACACACATACATACACACACACATACATACATACATACATAAATACATACATAAATACATACAAACATACATACATATATATATATATATA
>NC_069000.1:30098931-30102348 GCF_001194135.2 Octopus bimaculoides | reverse complement strand
CATTTTTTCTTTTATTCTTTTACTTGCTTCAATCATTTTGATTGCAGCCATACTGGAGCACTGCCTTGAAGAGTTTTAGTCAAACAAATCAACCCCAGGATTTATTTTTTAAGCCTAATATTTATTCTATTGGTCTCTCTTGCTGAACTGCTACACTACTAGTGACATAAACACACCAACACCGTTTATCAAGTGGTGACGGGGGGGGGGGACAAACACAGATACAAAGATGCACACAAAGATAGATATATATATACATATATAGAATGGGCTTTTCTCAGTTTCCATCTACCAAATCCATTCATAAGGCTTTGGCTGGCTTGAGGCTCTAGTAGAAGATACTTGCCCAAGATAACAAAAATACCCTGTTGTTGATGCTGAAATTCCAATGAAAAAGCCTCGGATCTAGATTAGGAACCAGTTCTTTCTCTATAGAATGACATACAAAGATACATACATTAGTACTTACATTACAGGCTTCCTTCAGTTTTTCTCTACCAAATCCAGTCACAAAGCTTTAATCAGCCTGAGGCTATAGTTAAAAACAGTGAGACTGAGCCCAGAAGTATGTTGTTGGGAAGTGAACTTGAGATCAATAGGGGAGGTCACAGAAAAGTTGAATTGGTTCATTAGCTCTGAAAAATATTTCTTGCATCAGGATCCATTTCTCTTCATCTGGGAGTGAGAAAGAGTGAGCAAGTGGTGTTGTCCCTTTAGTTGTACTTTAATAATTGATGGGTCAAGATTTTGGGGTAATGTTGATTACGATTAAGATTCAGAGTTAAGGTTTAGGGTTAATGGTTAGGGTTAGGGTTAGGGTTAGGGTTAGGATTCAATATTTTGTGTCAGGTTTTGCCCCTATCTTTACATTCTGTCCTTTTATTTTAATGTTATATGCATGCGTATGTGTTAGTGTGAGTGTTTGTGTGTGTGTGTGTGTGTGTGTGTGTGTGTGTGTAAATATGTATATATATATATATATACATACACATACACGTTAAACTAGCAATACTTTTCCCCCATTTTTTCAGACGTCTACAGTCAACCAGAAGCACCTCAATTGCTATAAGAAGAACTTAGCTTTCATATTTCATTCTGTTCTTACATGTGTATATCTTTTATCTGCTTGGGATACCAAAACATTACCAATAGCACCATTATATTTACTATGTGCTGTATTTTCATTAAATATACACATATACATATATATACATACATATACTTTGTTGCAAAATGCGACCTCCTGACACCAACACAGCTCCAACAGTCATGTCAACAGTTAGGAAACTACAGGCCAAGCCAGCAAGCCAACTTGCTCAGAGTGGAAGAAGTAGTCGTAGTAGTCGTACTTGGCTGGATGTCTTGTGTAATGTGGTTCTTCATCACTTGGCATCCCTTTGACTGGTCACATCAAATCTTTACACCGACTGTCTTCATTGCACAGTATAGTCAAATTGTTTAGAAGTTCACTTTGCAGCTATGAGGTCTCGGGTTCAATCTTTCTGCCTGACACCTTGAGCAAATGTTTTCTTTAGCCTTAGACTGCCCTGTCCTTGTGAATGAAATTAAGAAGTCACAAACCATATAGAAACCCACCGGATGGATTGTACCAGCATTGCAAAAGAAACAGCCTTGTCACACACTGTCACATTGCATTTGCTTGAGAACAACATAAGAACACTCTTGTCTGTGGAATGGTCAGCCAGTTATACACTTATTCAGGATCAAGTAATTCAACTGATTGAAAAACTGAATTGTCATCATCAAACAATCAAGGTCCACCATTCTTGTTCCATGCATTCAGAAACTCATTGTGGGATCAGAAACACCTTAATTACCATTAGAAAATCTTGTTTTCATTATTTCATTCTATTCTTGCATGTTTAGAACCATTTGGTTGGTGTTTTGCAAGTTTTACATATATTGATCTGTGACACCCATGTTTCTAGGGGTGAATTATTCCAACCCCAAAGAATCCCGCTCAACACATGGCTATGACGCCCCTCCACTACACTTGCTCATGATGAGAGATGCACATATTGTCAGCCACCAAGAGATATGTTTGACTGGTTAAGGTCAAGCAAATGACAAGCAAATCTGTGGTACTGAGCAGAAAATTTGCTGTAGCTCTTCTTTTTCATCAAGACAAAACATGTACATGTTAACACTGCCAATCATTTAAGATTAGATGCCATGAGAGCCACTACATGGTATTATTATTATTATTATTATTATTATTATTATTATTATTATTATTTAAGGTGGCGAGCTGGCAAAATCGTCAGCATGCTGGGCAAAATGCTTAGTGGCATTTCATCCATTGCTACATTCTGAGTTCAAATTCCACCAAGGGTGACTTTGCCTTTCTTCCTTTCAGGGTCAATTAAATAAATACCAGTTATGCACTGGAATCAATGTAATCGACTTAATCCCTTCCCCCAAATTTCAGGCCTTGTGCCTCCAGTAGAAAGTATTATTGTTTTACGTTCAAACTCACCATATGCAGACTCTCATACTTACCTTCCAAGATGGAGTTGAGCAATTATGCTCTATGAGGCAGGCTTGATAATTGTTAAGGGATTTCTCTCTTAACATAAAACCAATGGTAGCCTTAACCCATAAACAGATACATATGCACTCTTTATTTGTGGATTAATGGTGCTACCAATGGTTTCATGTGGAAACCACTGCTAGCAGTGTTAATTCATAAATAAAAAATATTTATCCATCAAATGCAGTGTTGGGCAAGCATTCTCATTATTCCACACTATCACTCACACACACACATCATGGGTTTCTACCAATTTCACTCACAAAGCATTGCTCAGGTCAAGGATAGGGAACACATGGTCCAAGATGCCACACAGTGGGACTGAATCTGGACCTATTTGGTTGCAAAATGAACTTCTTGACTGCACAACCACACTCATGATTATCTTCTGATTTCAAATCTTATTATGATAGACTTTGTTTTCTACACCATGTTTGACATGAATTAAATAAGTATTAATAATATACAGAGCTATAAGGCAGTGAGCTGGCAAAACTGTTAGCCTGCTGGGGGAAATGCTTAGTGATATTTTGTCTGTCTTTACATTCTGAGTTCAAATTCTGCTGAGGTCAACTTTGCTTTTCATCCTTTGGGGGTTGATAAAATAAGTACCAGTTGAGTACTGGGGTTGATTACATCAACTTACCCCCACCCTGAGGTCGATGGCCTTGTACCAAAATTTGAAACCAGTAATATTCAGAGCTGGGAGTGAAGGAGTTAAACTCAATCAAATATCTTCTGTCCCTTATAAATTTGTCAATATGTGTCAATGTGATAAATCAATACTTATTTTATAATTGGATTTTACACTTTCAGAACATTGAACATGTTGAAGAACTGACTCTATCTGACAACCGACTCTCAGA
>NC_069000.1:30097745-30098865 GCF_001194135.2 Octopus bimaculoides | reverse complement strand
CGTTAGTAAGTCCTTACAAAAAGTGTTCTTCATTCCAAAATGTTTATTACAACAAGAAATCTTACAAAAAGGCGGCGAGCTGGCAGAAACGTTAGCATGCTGGGCAAAATGTTTAGCGGTATTTCGTCTGCTGCTACATTCTGAGTTCAAATTCCGCTGAGGTCGACTTTGCCTTTCATCCTTTCGGGGCTGATAAATTAAGTACCAGTTACGCGCTGGGGGTCGATGTAATCAACTTAATCCGTTTGTCTGTCCTTGTTTGTCCCCTCTATGTTTAGCCCCTTATGGGCAATAAAGAAATAAGAAATCTTACAAAACTACACCACCCCACCACCAAACAACTATACATGACTCCATACGACACTATACTTCACTTACTACACTGTCATATACAATACTACCCTATGTTACACTATGCTTCACTCTGATATACTATACTATGTTATGCCACACTACACTGTGATAAATCATGCTACCCTATGCTATACTTTTCTACACTGCACAATGATACACTATACTACTTTTGTTATACCAGACTTAATTACACTATGGAATACTATGTTATAACCACACTACATTATGCAACATCATAATAACCTCTACATGCTCATTTCATCTCATAGGAATATTAGCCAAAACTCACTGTCTTAACTATTTAGCATTTAACCCTTTAGCATTTCAGATTATTCTGTCACAGGTAATGCTCATTTATTCACATTGTTTTGAATTAAGCATCCATTATCTTGTAGCTTCAAGATTTCAATGTGATTATTTATTTTTAGAATAACATTGTAGGGTAGGTGTGAGAGCCTGGATCTAGTCAGTTTGAGCATGAAACAGATGGAATATTTTGGCCAGAAATGGCCAGTTTAAATGCTAATGGGTTAAACTGATCATATCCCGCCAAATTATTTTACCCATTTTATATTCAAACTGACCATGTCCTCTCATACTTACCTTCCACTGTTATTTCAAAATATAAGCATCAAAATCTCAAGCTTACAAGATAATGCATGATTAATTCAAAATAATGTGAATTAGCAAGCATTACATTCAACAGTAATCTGAAAGCTAAAGTGTTAAACAAGCAAAAACTCATCAGACATCATAGTCCTAGAAT
>NC_069000.1:30090245-30092745 GCF_001194135.2 Octopus bimaculoides | reverse complement strand
GTCTGGCATGTTAACAATTCTGCCAGCTTACCACTAAATAGTTAGACATGTGTTGATCATAGATTTATTCAGTCAGGACTAAACATTAACTTCTATAGAAAATTCACAAATCTCCATTGCCTCTGTGTTATATAAACTCATTTTTTATGACAGTCATAATCTATCTCTCTGCTTTACCACTATACAACATTCATAATTTTCTATTAATAATATTAAAGTGAGAATTTTTCCCAATTACTCTTTTACAGGATAGCGGCTATATAATCATGATTAACCTCAGTCATAACCATTTCACAGAAAACTGTGCAGAACATGTGGGAACTTTGATAGGTAATGTGGTATGTGTTTGTGACTGAGTGCAGGTGTATGTGTGTGAGGCTGTGCATGAGTACATGAATATGACTTTCTAAGCACAGTGTGACAAAGATGTGTGAGTGTGTATATATAGATGTGTGAGTGTATATAGATGTGAGAGTGAGTGTGAGTGAGTGTATATAGATGCTTTAATGTGTTGATATTTGTGACTTCCTATGTACAGTGACTTCCCTTGTAAGCATGTGAGTTTGGCTGTCCATGAAGTGTGGGTCATAGATGAGTGTGTGTGTGAGTGTGCTTGTGCATGCAAACATGTATGTGTATGAGTGAATGTGTGTGTGTGAGCACGTGTGAACATGTGTTTGTGTGTTGTAAATATTTGTGTGTGTGTGCGTGTGTGTGTCTGTGTGTGTGTTTGACTTTGCTTCTGGGCATGGATCTGAGTTACTTTCAATGTAGAGTGGGTTATACTTGTATATATACAGCTGCACTTGAGCAAGTTTCCATGTAGGGTGAGACATAAATGCATGTGTGAGACTTTCAATGTAGAAGAGGATCATGTGTGGGCAGCAGAGACCCAGGCTTGCGTGTGTGAGTATAAGTGACTTTCAATGTTGAATGGATTATTGTTTTCATTGTATAGCCCCATGTCAGTGTTTTTCTAGAATAAATGAATAAACTCAAGTAAAAATCTGTTAGAATTTGCTTTTCTGTGTTCTTACATTCAGTATCTTACAGCAGTGAGACCTAAATCATGAGATATGTTTCTGTAATGGCTAATTACATTAAAACTTACAACATGAGCATTTATATTTGTAGGAGTTGGAAGATGCAACAAAAAAATAATTGTGGTCACAGATGTAACTTAGTATAGAGAAACACAGTGATTTCAAAATAATGTTGATGAAATTACTTAGACAATGAGTATGATATCGATGGCTTGCTATTATAGGTCTTAACTTCAGATCTAGTTGAGTTTCTATATTGATATATTCAGTGTTTTGTTCTCTCACTTCATTTTTAATTTGAGTATTTTAGGATATCATTAAAGTTGCTTATTTTCTTTTTAAAACTCCCATCAAACAGTGGAATTTTAATCTGTTGATGCAAATGAATGTTTCATAACAGATTCTTGCTGCCATATTAAAGATGATTTATGGTGCACAGAATTTCAGAATAAAATATATGATTGTTTAATTGTTGTTCTGTGAGACTCTTGTAGAACTCCACACTCAATTTCACAATCGCTACTCCTTTATCTGCCTGCTTAATAATAATTGTCCAATCTTCCCATTGCTTTCTTAAGGCCAACTATTCACATTTAGTTAAATTTTGTTTTGCAATTTTAGAAGTCAGAAAGAAATTCAAAACTGCTAGTATGGTTGTTAAAATGCATATTTCTTCCACTGGGGATATGAAATTCCATTTGTTCCAAACTAAGGATTCATCATCATCATCATCATCCTCATCCTCATCCACCTCCTCCTCCTCCTCATCATCATCATCCTTATTTTTGTTGGCAAAATCTTTGTCTTCTGCTAATTCAAGATGGCTGACTGAGGATGTTGGTTTGAAGTTCAGTCCAAAAATGTGATTACTGATCTCTTTTGTACTTTTGTCCAAGGCTCACCAACATCAAAAAATATTTGCAAAATGATAATGTGAAGGATGCATATATGTGCGTATTTGTGCGCATGTATGTGTATGTGAGTGTATCCCATTCAGTATCTATTGCAGCTGCGTTTATGTGCCAGTGCATTTGTCTTATTTATGTACCCCTATATCTGCTTCCAAAGCTGTCCACACCCCAAACCCCTACTATCCATAATGTTCAGTTTCATCGTCATCCATTTCTTGAATATTTCAGAAAAGAATTCTTATATAACAAGTCTGGACATTAGCTGGAACATGCTCGGCAAGAAGGGAGCAAAATTCATAAGTAGAGGACTGCAGGTAAGTGGAGATATTGGTAAACATGACACTGTGAGGTATAGACAGAACGCACGCGTTACCTTTATACAGTAAGTTTTTAACTATTTTTCTAACGCGACTCTCTCTATTTCTATCTCCCCCTCTCGTTCTTCCCTCTACTGTTCTTCGCCTCTACCTGTCACTACTTCTCTCTCTCTCTCTCTCTCTATCTCTTGTTACTCGTCCTTCGCCTCTCACCATTACTACTACTATC
>NC_069000.1:30086484-30089294 GCF_001194135.2 Octopus bimaculoides | reverse complement strand
AATAAACATACATATACAAAGAATATAAAACATTAAAAAATATATAAAAGGGAATGAAAAATAAATTAAAACCATATATATATACATATAAGAATATAAAAAGTATAAAAAGTATCATAAAATTTCGAAATATAAATAAATATGAAATATATAACGTATAATATATATATATATATATATATATGTTGATTTCAACTGCATTGATTTCAACACTGTTGAAGACAGGTTGAAATCAATGCAATACTGTAAGCTCTCAAGAAACAAGGTGTGACGATGCAGTATGTCACTCTCTTTAGGAAGGCAAATGTGGCCTTGTTATCCTCACCAGTGAATGTTCCAGTGGAGAAGGATGCCAAGCAAGGAGATACTATCTCACCTAAGCTTTTCACAGTGTGTCCCGAGATGGTCATACAAGACATGAACTGGAATGGAAGCATAAGGATAAACGGAGAGCTGCTCACCCATCTAAGATTTGCTGATGACATAGTGCTGATAGCAGAGAGCATCCATCAGCTGCAGTCCATGCTAGACGAACTGGATTTTAGGGGTTCAGCGATCAGCCTGAAGATCAACTGTACAAAAACCAAGTACGTACAGTCTGAGGGTGATGAAATAGAAGAAGTGAGCAGCTATGTGTATCTTGGTCAAGAAGTTACTAAGAGGCAAGAGATGGATAATGAGATCTCACAAAGGGTAAGAGCAGGGTGGAGAGCTTTCAACTCAGTGAAGGATCTGCTGAAGGCAAACCTAAACAGGGCAACTTGCATCAATCCCTTCAACAGCACAGTCTTGCCTGCACTGCTATATGCATGAAAGACTTGGGCCTTGACAAAGAGAGAAGAACAGCATCTGTTTGTAATGCAGAGAGCCATGGAAAGGTCGATGCTGGGAATCTCATTAAGAGATCACATCCGGAACAAGGAGATCAGGAATAGAACCAGAATGAAGGATGTCATCACAGAATACCACCACACAAAGCTACAATGGGCCAGTCATGTCACAAGGTTCACAGACAATTGGTAGACCTGTGCAGTTGTCGAGTGGTACCTATGCGAATGGAAGAGACCACTCAGAAGACCTCCAGTCAGGTGGAAAGATGATTTAAGAAAGATGTTTGGAACAACATTGAAGAGAATGGCAAAAGCATGAGAAAAATGAAGCAAATGCTATGGCCAGCAGAGCCAACTCAGATCCAGGGGATCCAGGTGATGTATACATATGTACACATTGTTGGATGGCTGTTGGCTACGCAGGAATTCCTCTACCCTTTCACAGGTTTTATTTCTCATCCCGCAGGGTGTCCAGCAATCACCCTCCTCACTAAGGAAGCTTGGTGGGGTTGCCAGTTTAGTCGCTGACAACCTAACCATGCAACAGATTGTACTGGGTTACATGTTACCAGTAGTACTCAAAAGTGACCTGACATATATATATATATATATATATATATATACATTTAAGAAAGGTGTCAACATCTAATTGTGAGAGTGTGTGGCAAGCATGGTAGACCTGAGATTTGAGATTATGGTCATTCAGTTTCTGAGTTTACCATCTCGTTAACTTCACACTGCAAGATGATTTAAGTTTAGACAGACAGTGTAATATATGTAAAAGATTATAATCTGTATACTGTTTCATGTAATATAATCTCAATGCTATTCCATTCTCTATATTCATAAAAGTGTCTTCACTGGAATCAAAACTCACATGGATTAGCTTTACAGGTATTAATGAGGGTGTAAGGAGATTAAAAAATCATAATCTCATTTAGGTAAGGGCTTACGTTAAATGAGAAAGTGCAGTACCCTTGAGCTTTGGAAGATGGGCTTTCATTACTGGAAGTTGAAAGAGAGGATAAAACACCATTAGTTTGTTAACTACTCCTTTGATTTTCTAGATAAATACTCAGAAAGTCAGTGGATACAGATGAGTCTGCAAATAAGATAACAGCCATAAAAATCATTACAACCTTTCCTTTTTTAATCAGAATTTACAATAACATGCATTCACTTGGCATTTTCAGAAAAACTCAAGTCTGGAATATTTCAATATTGCCTTCAACAACATTGGGAACGAGGGCTGCAACCACCTGAAAACCGGTATTGGTGCCAACAATGCCTTGAAGATATTTGATATGAGAACAAACAACATCACAGCTGACGGTATCAAGATGTTCGCCAAAGGTTTAGCTACAAATAGTCAATTGGAAGTCTTACATGTAAGTTCCTGACCTTTGCCATTAGGACATTTCAGAGTGAATGAGAGAGTGAGACAGACAGACAGACAGACAGAGCATGTTGTTAACACCAGGTGAGCCCTATATGAGATCTATAATCAAAGGTAGTGCCAGATTTAGGCATAAGCTAAACAAGCTAGAGTTTAGGGCTTCACAATCCACAGAGATCTTAAATTGATTTAAAAGAATAAACAATTTTTGGGAGGACATTTTGGAAAATTTTTTAACAAAGGTTTGTATGCTCTAAATAGTTTATGGCTCACCAAGTCTAAACCTGACACTGATCAATGGTATTCCAGTCATGACCCTACCATATTTTTTTAAGACAATGCATCTAAGACGATATTATTCGAGTGCACTTCCATATTTAAGACAGTGGGAAATTGCTTAAGAGAGATTTGGTTGTTGTTTCTACCATCTCTAGCAAACACATATGCTTCATTGCTGGTTCATCTCTTCAGAACCTAAAGAGCTGAAACAAATACTGCAAAACATTATTTCTGATGCTCTAACAATTCTATAATCCAGCATATATATATATATATATATATATATATATATATATATATATATA
>NC_069000.1:30082798-30085263 GCF_001194135.2 Octopus bimaculoides | reverse complement strand
ATATATATATATATATATATATATATATAACAAGATTTTAAATAGAGTTACCCAAGGGTCCACACCCATCGGGTAACTATACATAAAATTTTGTTGTAATAATTACTGCTCTATTTTTTAGAGTGTGCTTCTTTGACCAATCACCATAACAGTAACCATAGCAACTTGTTTGACATTATCATGGGATCACCTGATTCCGCCCAGGTCACTGACCTGGTTGGACTAGATATACTCCACCAGCTCCAAATACATTTCCCTAATATCAAGGGAGGCCTCTATAGGAATAACACCTTGCTAGTTACCAAAAGCATGAATAAATCCTCTTTGGAAAGAACTAGAAAGGATCTGCATAAATTCTTCTCTAACCTAAACCTGTTTATCACATTCAAAAACTCTCACAAAACTTCTAACTTTTTAGATGTAACTCCAAACTTATCAACCTCCCAATACTCCCCTTACCACAAACAACCTAACCAATATCTTAAATACCTTAACAATCATTCCAATCACCACAAATCCACTTTTGATAACATAATCAAGGGAACTTCAACTCGTATATCTGACCTCTCTTCCACTGAGGAAATTTTCAATAACCACGCACCATATTACAGTCAAGCACTCTCCGCTAGCAGCTTCTCCCAGCAAATAAAATACATCCATAACACCAGGCTCAAACAATATATATCTCAAATCACATCTCAAAGATGCACCAACCACCACAATCACAACCGACCGCACATACACTTTGATAGAACCCCAGTATATCCCACACCTAGACAACCTGGACCCCACACGCATACTTTTAACACCAGGTCAAAAACTAAAACAGCAACAGGCCTTGCCACCCACTCCATTCTCCAAAAATATAGATAGCACTCCATTCTCCAAAAACGTAGACATCACTACTCCTAGACACCCTAAAAAAAGTGACGGATGCTCTATTCTGCTGTACAGCTCCCACACATACACACCCTTCTCACTTAACGTTAAGAACTTAGCTAAATCCTTCTTTAAAATACTAGACTCCAACTTCCCTCGTCAGCATAAATATTATTCTATCTTTAATAGATCCACTCTGAAACTAACCTATTCTGCCCCGCCCAACTTCAAATCTATCATAGCAGCCTCTAATAAACAAAAGCTTTCTCTCTACTATCAAAACTCACATAATTACAACTCTAGTTACATGAACGCTCAAAACACACACAGCTCCAGCACAGAGACCCTTACATTAGACCACTGTCCTTAACACATTACACAATTCTACAGCCATATATATATAGGATCAACCATAAATTTTAAACAATGATATGCCGCTCACCTCCATTCTTTTAGATACGATAAACATAGTAAATCTACAACACTCACCAGTCACATACATCATCTCAAAAATACAAATATCTGTATATCTATAAAAGGCAGTATGTGTGTGTGTGTGTGTGTACGTGAATGTAATTTATGCACGTCTACAAATTAGCATGCATATCGCTCCAATTTTAGGAGAGCAATCGTCTCGACCTAGCTGGGTTTTGTCAACTTATTTTTCCCGAGACATCCTCGGACAGTGGTAAAAATCGATTTTCATCCATAACTTTTACCAATTTTCATGTCGGTGAAATCCGTTGTTTACTAACATGAATTAAGTCCCCTGCTTATACGGAAAAACAAAGATAAACTATTTCGTTTTTGGATTTGGTTTGCAAGATTCTTTATGCGAGTTCGTGTGGTCCGAAAGAAATATATATATAGTTTTAATTATACAGAAAAGCAAAGATGAACCGCTCTGAAAGAAATGTATATACAGTATACATATAGTATATGTATATATTTCATTTTTCTATATATTTCATTTTAAATGAAATTTTGAATGTTAGATAATTAATGTTGGTTTATTCAACCTAATGACGATGTGATTAGCAACTAGCACATTTTGTTTCTTAGTTTTTGTTTGTTTTAATATTTAAATTCTTTACTTGACTGTTATTTTTTATTTCTGTTCGCTAGAAACCTCACAACAAACTTTGTTCAGCCGCAACATTCTTTCCATTCATTTCTGTTTATGAAATTCTCTGTGCGTACTTCTGCTTTCTTGGTGGTTGAAGCAAATCGATGATTTCATGCTGTAGTCATTTTCCTTCTGATGTGATTTAAAGCATTTTTTGATATGTGACATTTCAACATTAGAAACGAGTTCCGAAAATGCTATTCAAGTTTGCTGAAACTTATCTCCTGCCACTCAAAACAACAACTCAAATGGGATAAAGAGTACATGCATCACAACAATAATAACACCAAGTGTGTGTTTGTGTGTGTGTGTGTGTAGACTTACAATATATCCTATTGTTAAGAAAATGTTACACGATCATTCAATAAAACTCAAATGAGATAAAGAGTACACGCTTTATCCGCCTATACAGTGCAACGGGACCCGCTTGGTAGTCAAGTCCCTGACGCCCCAATTTATT
>NC_069000.1:30082245-30082788 GCF_001194135.2 Octopus bimaculoides | reverse complement strand
GCTCCTCAGGGCAGAACATGCAATGTTGTCTATAGCGAAGTTTTATAGACGTAGAAAGAAGAACAAGTCGTCATTGCAGCCGATGTGGTTATAAACAGGTGATCCGGAAGCATTGGCCGGACATATTCTCAAACCACAGCAACATGATTCATAGACTCTTCCACTTCTTTATTGGACAATACTGAGTTCTCCAACAACAATGCTCATATAGGAAAGTGGGTTATACATCTTTAGATTGTATACCTGACTTTCCTATATAAAATTAAAATATAACGGAACGCTGAACTCCAGACTAAACAACTTAAACAACACTTTATTTAGGTGGTAAACATATAAACACATCTTTACTGTCCATGTTCATGGTCGGCCGACCGTAAAAGAGCGAGCTGTCTAGTGTAGAGAGACAGCTTAAACACACATCCATGCTCAATCGCTGGCCAGCGAGAAAGAGAATGAATTGAGCGGGAAACGCTTGCTTGTTTAATTCTACGCATGCGCAGGCGTTACTACAGAGCTCCCTCGCCAGAGCGGAAACGCACGATA
>NC_069000.1:30080544-30081355 GCF_001194135.2 Octopus bimaculoides | reverse complement strand
AGCGAAAACCTCCAAGAAAAATTTTCTTAACCCAAGATGAAAAAAACGACCGTATGAAATGAATGACAAGAGTTATTGTGTGGCATAAAAGATGTATGTGTAATGTGAGAGTGTGAAATGCGACATATAAAAACATAAAAAGCAGGCCGTAAATCCTGTCTGTTTTGCGTGAGTGGAAAAAATCCACTCTAACAGAGACGAGAATAAAAACCGCTCTTGTTGAGTCGTGTTGACTATGGTTGGAGATGTTGGTAATCCGTAGTTCAGTCTCCATGGCCGTATTTGTTCTTTAGTCGAGGTTCACCAGTTATAAGTTGGTAGTCCAGAGTCCATGCTGCGTTTTTCTTCGTCGGGGGTCACCACTTTAGTAGAATGTGGGTTAGACATCTTTAGATTGTATACCTGACTTTCTACTATATAATATTAAGAATATGAACGGAACGCTGAACTCCAGACTATCAACTTAAACAGTACTTTATTTAGGTGGTAAACATATAAACACATCTTTACTGTCCATGTTCATGGTCGGCCGACCGTAAAAGAGCGAGCTGTCTAGTGTAGAGAGACAGCTTAAACACGCGTCCATGCTCAATCGCTGGCCAGCGAGAAAGAGAATGAATTGAGCGGGAAACGCTTGCTTGTTTAATTCTACGCATGCGTAAGACTACGCATGCGCAGGCGTTACTACACTCACTTTACCGGTATCAGTGCTTGGCCAAGTTTCTCATAGAGTTAGGCTAGAAGGGCCAGGCCCCTCTTTTTTTTGTTAAGGCTGTTGGTAAGTTTTCCTAAGTTATTCCAATTTAGATCC
>NC_069000.1:30080049-30080534 GCF_001194135.2 Octopus bimaculoides | reverse complement strand
TTTTGTTAAGGCTGTTGGTAAGTTTTCCTAAGTTATTCCAATTTAGATCCCCAATGCAAACCTTCGAATCAACCTTCTCCAATGCAGATCTCTAATGCAACCTTATCAAATCCAAATCTTTGAGTCAACCTTCTTCACTGTAGATCTCCAATGCAAATCTTTGATGCATCCTTATCCAATGCATGCCTTCGATGCAACCTTCTCCAAAGCAGATCTTCAATGCAGCCTTGACCGATAGTACCCCTTAGCAAGGGTAGGACAAGATCGGTATTAGTTGCTGCCTTTTAGAGGCTCCCGAGTCCCCTTTCGCTAGATTAGCTTAGGCTTAGATTAAGGCTTAGTTGTGATCTGAACAAAACTTCTTCTAACACAGAGGATCGGGAGTCCTTTTGGGCATTCTATTTTCCTTGCCGGAAGGGCTCCCAACCCATGCGCCAGGGGGGGGGGTTAGATGATGGAGGGGTCGAAAGGGCTTGCATGTGCAA
>NC_069000.1:30078728-30079556 GCF_001194135.2 Octopus bimaculoides | reverse complement strand
CAATGAACAGGGCTTACCTCTCTTGCGTATAGAGCATGGTTGTCTCAAAAAGAAGTTTAGGTTTCGGCTGCACAGGATCCCCTTGATTGTGTCGAGGAAGATGAAAACTTTTTGAAAATGCCCATAACAGATGATGAAATGAGGATTTATGGCTGACACCAAAAGCAAGGCTTGAAAGGTATCCCTCTTGAAAGGAACAACATTTCAAGATGTCGAGAAAACCCAAGACAATGTGATGAAACAGCTGCTTGCTATCCCAAATAGGGAGTCCCAGGAATGCTTCCATCAATGGAAACGGTGTTGGATAAAGTGTGTGGCTTCAAAAGGGAGCTACTTCAAAGGGGTTTAAATGCCGAATTGATATATGTTGTAATTTATTTTTTATAGCATCACTCCCAATACTTTTTGATCAAACCTTATACATACATGCATGCATACATACATACATACATACATACATACATACATACATATATAAAAGTGATATCTTGTCTGTCCAGGACCCCTGTATCTCAGTCTGCATTTGCTCTACATTAAAATATTATACCTTTTTGGAACAAGGGTGATCCTGGGATTGAAAATCTAGCATTCATTTGGTTCTTGAACATCCAGCTCTGGGATCTGATGTAAGAGCATTTGGGCTGCTATTTCTAGCAGGTGAGGCGACCATGAGAGGTTTCAAACTGTTTACAAAAGTTACCTCCCTTACCCTATAATAATAAACGTGATATTCTGTTAGGAAACTGGCCAAAACTTTCGAATTTGATACCAAAACTTTGTGGCAGTTACCTCTGTTACCTATTATAATACAATTAACAAGAGTCATGG
>NC_069000.1:30075877-30078029 GCF_001194135.2 Octopus bimaculoides | reverse complement strand
TATATATATGTATGTATGTATGTATGTATGTATGGAAAATTCTATTGTCTCTAATTGTGACTGAGGGTACTGAAGCACCCACATTGCAAAAAATAAGACTTGAAAACACTTAATATTGTGCAACATGCAAAATATATACACACTGACAAGGGAGATAACTATCTTATGGCCGTCTCTAGGATCACTAGACTAGACTAGTTTCACCTATCAGTCATAGACTCGTCAGCCGTAACACTTGATGGTTTGGCTAAATCAAACTGCCAGTGTATATATTTTTACCATAAAAATTTATGGCTGATTTAGTAAAATGCTAATGCATATATTAAAAATCCATATAAACAGCTAGGCACAATATAATACCATAAAGGAAAAATTTCATTGTCACTAATTGTGACTGATGGTGCCGAAGCACTATATTGCAAGACAGAGCCTATGGCTGAGAGGCAAAACTAGTTTAGTCTATTGATCCTAGATGCTCATGGAGTGGTTATCTCTCATGTCAGTGTGTATATAATGCACACTTCTTACAATATTGAGAGTTTTTAACTCTTATTTCTTGCAATATAGGAGCTTCAGCACCCTCAGTTACAATTGATAATGATAAAATTCTTCCTTTATTGTATTATATTGCACCTAGATGTTTGTATTAATTTATTTTTATATGTATGCATGTATGTGTGTCATTATTCAGTTTATTTCAAGATTTCTTGCCAATAGAGAAAGAATCAGTTTCTAACCTAGATCCAAGGCTCCTTCATTAGAATTTCAACATCAACAACAGGGTATTTTTGTATGTATGTATGTATGTATGTGCAGATGTGTATGTTTTATGTATATATTCTCGTGCATATAGTTTCATATATAGACATGCTCATATATATTTAAATGATAAACTTCTGGGAAGTTTTACAAATTTTTACAGTTCTGGTGATGGATTGGATCTGTAGTCTTCGAATTAGCTTTCTCCTTTCTGATTTAGAGAAGCCTAATTTGTCAAGATTGATATTTAGGCAGTGTGTTACATATCCCAGGGCCCCAATAATTACAGGTATAAACCTGAACTTGTAATCTGGATAGAGTAACTGCAGATTTCTCAATAGTTCAGCATAGGTGTTCTCTTTTTCACTGATCTTCAGCTTTATGTTAACATCCACTGAGCAGCTAATTTCCGCAACTGTGCAGTTTCTCTTCTCTGTCGCAAACCATGTATGTATGTATGTATGTATGTATTTATCAATCTGTCTATGTATCTACCTATCAATCTATATGTGGCAGAACACCATCGGGTTGGCTGAGGAAGTAATGTGTTTTGCCTAAAGATAGCTGTGGGTCATGAGGCATGACATTTGGAATGGGCAGTGCTATTAAAGGTACTGCTAACTGGTCACAAGCTGAGGACCGATCAACTCCAGGTGGGAAACTTGGATGAAGGCTTTAATGCTGCAAGACCCAAAACACCTCATGATTGCAAGAACACTGCTGATGATGTGTCCAGATGCATCACAGGATGTGACAAAATTGCATATGCATATTCTTTCTTTTACTCATTTTAGTCATTTGACTGTGGCCATGCTGGAGTACCACCTTTAGTCAAACAAATCAACCCCAAGACTTATTCTTTGTAAGCCTAGTACTTATTCTATCAGTCTCTTATGCCAAACCGCTAAGTTACGGGGACGTAAACACACCAACATCGGTTGTGAAGTGATGGTGAGGGGACAAACAACAGATACACAAATACATAATATACATATATATATACATATATATGATGGACTTCTTTCAGTATCCGTCTACTAAATCTACTCACAAAGCTTTTGTTGGCCTGAGGATAAAGTAGAAAACACTTGCCTAAAGTGCCATACAATGTGACTGAACCCAGAACCATGTGGTTGGGAAGCAAGCTTCTTATAACACAGCAATGTGCAATGTTTTACCAAAAAGAAAAACTATAATTGTCACTAAATATGACTAGGATACTAGAAACACCTGCATTATCTATATATATAAAAATGAGAATGTGTGTCTGTCTGTCTGTCTGTCTGTCTGTCTGTTTGTTTGTCTGTGTGAATCCCTAAAACTCGAGAACTACGCAACCAATTTCATTCAAATTTTACACATGCCTTACTTAGGGTTCCAGTTGTGTTCTAGT
>NC_069000.1:30073980-30074999 GCF_001194135.2 Octopus bimaculoides | reverse complement strand
AAACAAATATCAGGGTCAAATACTGTCTGTAGCTGGTCTTCTCTTGGAAGAGCCCTGCTTCTCACATGGACAACTGTATGTTGGCTGCTCAAGAGTGGGCAGCAACAAAAAACCTATTTGTATATGCTCCACAAGGGAAAACAAGGAACATAGTTTACAATGAGGTGTTATAATCACAACAGCAAGAAAGTATGTACATGATCACCTTCTTTTATGAAACTTCATTGACTTTCATATATTTATATTGATATACATATATATACGTGTGTTTGGGTGCATGTGTGTATATACATCTCTATATATAAAGATGATGCGTAGTCTAGACGGCGTTTTTAGATTTCATTATTCTCTTTAACCCGGGCAACGCCGGGTATTTCTGCTAGTTAGAAATAAAAGCTAAAAAGCTCTTATGTTGTAGTTAAAAAACATAATTGCATACATATGTACTGACAGGGACTGTAATCATCATAAAACACCAGTTGAGAATTCCTTATACTGATCAGTCAGTTTTGGCTAATTCCATAACCTCATCAGTAGGGACTGCTTGACTTGGCTGATTCCAGACTTAATTCTCTATCAATACATATGTATTCACCATAAAAATTTATGGATGATTTAGCAAATTGCTAATGTGTATATAGAAAATTAATAGAGACAGCAGTGTGCAAAAAGGAAAACTATAATTGTCATTAAATGTGACTAGGGTGTTAGAACACCTACATTACTAGAAATAGGAGCTAAAGAGCTCTCGTAGTTAAAGCACATAATTGTATACACATGTACTGATGAGGCTACAGAATTTGCCGAAACAGACAGATCAGTATAGAAAATTCTCGGCTGGTGCTTTTGGGTGATTACAGCTTTTTTCAGTACATATGTATAGAAGTATGTTTTAACTACAGCATTAGAGCTTTTTAGCTCTTATTTCTAGCAATGTAGGTGTTCTAACATCTTAATCATATTTAGTGACAATTATATAAATATATATATATATATATATCTATATATATATATATATA
>NC_069000.1:30070575-30073139 GCF_001194135.2 Octopus bimaculoides | reverse complement strand
TCATCATCATTATTATCATTCAACATCCGTCATCCATGCTGGCATGGGTCGGACAGTTTAACCAGGGATAATAAGCTGAGGAGCTGCACCAGATTCCAGTCTGATTTGGCATGTTTTCTACAGCTGGTTGCCCTTCCTAATGCCAACCACTCTGAGAGAGTAATGGATGCTTCTATATGTCACCAGCATGGTTGCCATGACTATGATTTCACTCAGCTTGATGGATCTTCCTACTCAAGCACTGCATATTGCCAAAGGTCTCAGTCATTTGTCATGGCCTCCATGAGGCCCTATCACTCAAAAGGTACTTTTTATGTGCCACCAGCACAGTTGCTAGTTCTGCAACACTTACACCAGTCACATTGCCTCTGTGAGGCCCAACACTCAAAAGGTGCTTTTTACATGCCACCAGCATGGCTGCCTGTTACATGACACCAACAACGGCCACAACTATGATTTCACTTGGCTTGATGGGTCTTCGCAAGCACAGTATATCGCCAAATGTCCTGGTCGCTAGTTGTTGCCTCCATGAAGCAGTCATTGCTTCCATGTGTGTGTGTGTATTGAGATATGTACAACTATCAAGTGAGAAAAACATTATATACATAAATATATGCCCATATATGCATACACATATATATATTCATAGATATGCACAGGTACGTATGTATGTATATATATATATTAAGGTAGGTAGGTAGGTAGGTATACCATAAAAACGAGCACTTTACCAATATACCTGGATGAATTTATATGAAGTCAATTACACAAAAATGATGTTTGTTTCAATTTCTGTAACTGTATATCTAATTGATACCTTCTGAACTAAACATTTATTAATGTACACTTTCACTTCCACAAATAAACAACATTCGCATTTGCAAACAATTTTGTCTTTTATCTTCACCAGCTCACAATTAACTATATTATTTTTATACAGATTGATTCTCTGATTTTAGCAAGTTCGTTTTCTCCATACACATGTGTGCCAGTGTGTGTGTGTGTGTGTGTGTGTTTGTGTGTGTGTGTGTGTGTGTGTGTATGTGTGTGTGTGTGTGTGTGTGTGTGTGTGTGTGTGTCTGTGTATGTGTGTGTGTGTGTGTGTGTGTGTGGTGTGCGTGCATTTATCTTATCTCTGATTTTGATGCCTATCTGCTGCCAGTCTGTCTGGTTATCACAAACTGCTGGCGTTCTTTTTATGAGGTATTTATTTATGTTAGTCTGCCTAACTTTATCTCTCTATTTAATGCACATGATGACAAATTATATGTGTGTGTGTATGCATGAGTGTACATACACACACACACACATATATATATATACACATTATATATCATATATATGCATATATATATATATCATATATATATACACACACGCATACATATATGTATACATATATATATACATGCATATATATATATATATATATATATATATATATATATATATATATATATATATATATATATATATATATATATATATATATATATATATATTTTTATATACATACATATATATATATATGTACATACACATATATATATATATATATATTTATGTATGTGTATATATATATATCTATTTATATATATATATATTTATGTATGTGTATATATGTGTGTGTGTGTGTGTGTGTGTGTGTGTGTGTGCGTGTGTGTGTGTGTATAGGGGGAAAGTAGGAAGAAAAATAAGCGAAAATGCACATTGGAAATCAAAAAAAGTAAAGGCATTTCATGAAGAGTAACGATAGATATATACAATTAGATGAACTGAGGTAGGAATAAAAGTCCTTATTGTGAATTGTTAAAGAGATTCAAAAGCATACCGGTTTCGAAATGTAACTAATCATTGCTTTGAATGCATACCGATTACTGAACGGTGTCAGTTCTACTAGACCCTGAGTAAAAAGATTATGTGTAAGGGAGGTAAGTAGTTCTGGATTTGGTGCAATACCAACAACCCCCATACATCCCATACACTATGCACATTATAGTTCTATATCTACCCTAATTGTGCTAAATCCAGAACTACTTACCTCCCTTACACATAATCTTTTTACTCAGGCACTAGTAGAACTGACACCGTTCAGTAATCGGTGTGCATTCAAAGCAATGATTAGTTACATTACGAAACCAGTATGCTTTTGAATCTCTTTATCATTTCACAATAATGACTTTTATTCCTACTTCAGTTCATCTAATTGTATATATCTATCATTACTCTTCATAAAAAGCCTTTACTCTTTTTGATTTCCAATGTGCATTTTCGTTTATTTTTCTTCTTACTTTCCCCTTACATTTCCACGTGTAGTTTCTATTCTCTTTTTGTAACATATTTCTATGATATATATATATACATACATACATATGGAGGTGCAATGCCCCAGACTGGGTGTTGTGTTTATTGAGCGAAAACACCTAAAGCCCCTCAAGGCTCCAGCAGAGGGTGGTGGCGAATCCTGCTGTATTCTTACACCACAACTTTCTCACACTCTTTCTTCCTGTTTCTGTTCTACCTGTATTTCAAAGGGCCAGCCTTGTCACACTTTGTGTTATGCA
>NC_069000.1:30067160-30068992 GCF_001194135.2 Octopus bimaculoides | reverse complement strand
ATATATATATATATATATATATATATATACATACACAAACATATATATACATACATACATACATATGGAGGTGCAATGCCCCAGACTGGGTGTTGTGTTTATTGAGCGAAAACACCTAAAGCCCCTCAAGGCTCCAGCAGAGGGTGGTGGCGAATCCTGCTGTATTCTTACACCACAACTTTCTCACACTCTTTCTTCCTGTTTCTGTTCTACCTGTATTTCAAAGGGCCAGCCTTGTCACACTTTGTGTTATGCATAATCCCCCTGTGAACTACATTAAGGGTACATGTGTCTGTGGAGTGAGCACCCACTTGCGCGTTAATTTCATGAGCTGGCTGTTCCATTGATCGGATCAACTGGAACCCTTGTTGTCGTAACCAACAGAGTGCTATGATATATATATAAGATGTACCCAGTGTAAGCTATGGACACATAAGAGGTGCAGCAACATCAAAGGAAGATTAACTGGGAAGATAGCTTTTGTGTGCGGCAAATGCACAGGAGCAATAAACACCACAGATGCTCACAAAACAGATTCTATCACATGCCAGGGAAAGAAAATAGTCGATAGGTTCCGCTACCTAGGGGACCAAGTCTGTAGTGGGGGTGGATAGATAGATAGATGCATATATGTGTGTGTGTGTGTGTGTGTGTATATATATATATATATATATATATATATATATATATATATATATATATATATATATATTGTTATGCACTGCAACCTCCTCACAGCTATGCAGCTCCAATGATCTAGTCAGCAGCTAGAAAAACTGCAGGTCAGCCCAGCAAGCTAACTTGCTTTGAGAAGAAGAAGTAGTAGTTATAGAAGTCAAAAGAGCTGATAATAACAAATTAAACTGTTGATTATAAGCAAAATAAAAGGACTTTAATTAAGATATGAATATAAATTTATGGAATATATTTTAGTGAGTTCTTTCATTATCTCTAAAATGTGTAGAATAGACATCTTTTGGGTGAGCTCTTCTTTTATTCACCAGTCAAATGATTTATTTTCTGTCTTCTTCCCACTGGACTCTGTTGTTACTTCCAGTTCACATTAGTCTGGTAGCCAACTTCACATTCCACATTCTTTACATCACCAACTGATACTGCAAGTTCCTTGACAAGTTCAAATCATCCACCTTACAGCAAAGACACCACTGTTCACATTGACCAACACTCACATCACTGTTCACATCAACCATCATATAAACTGCTTACATCGACCGCCTCACATCGACTCCCAGCAACAGACTGCTCACATCAACAACTCATGCCAACTACTGACTATTCACAATAACCACTGATGTCAACTCCCCAATACTGACTGCCGTATCAACTGGTCAGATAAATCACTCACAACAACTGCCAGCACTCACTTCAAACCAGCCATCCAACACCAACTTCTCACATCACCTATCATTCGCATCAGATGTCTGCTACCAACTCATGTACATCAACGGTTGCACATTGACTACTCCCAGCAAAGACTGAATGCCACATGTTCACCCACTAGTGAAAAGACATTTGAGCAAGATTGTTGCCAGTGCCGATGGACTGGCTCCTGTGCAGGTGGCACATAAAATATACCATTTCGAGCGTGGCCGTCACCAGTACCGCCTGACTGGCCCTCGTACCGGTGGCACGTGAAGCACCCACTACACTCTCAGAGTGGTTGGTGTTAGGAAGGGCATCCAGCTGTAGAAACTCTGCCAAATCAGATTGGAGTCTGGTGTTGCCTCCTGGTCCACCAGTCCTCAGTCAAATCGTCCAACCCATGCTAGCATGGAAAGCAGACGTTAAATGACGATGATGATATTATATAC
>NC_069000.1:30052671-30065171 GCF_001194135.2 Octopus bimaculoides | reverse complement strand
CAATTTTGTTTTTATGTTGCTAGGTACAACAATTGATTCTATTGGGAATAAAGATTTACAGCAATCTGTGTCGAGCATACTCGCACAGTCCAGAGATACCAGGCTGCCACTTTCAGCATAGAACAGTGAACCACACACAACATTAAGTTTGTCAGCCTTCAAGACAGAACTGACACTCAAGAAGTAGAAAGTACTTGAGCCTGTGTTAGGTGTGGAAATAAACAGCATTGTGGCACTCATCCTTCTACAGTAGACTCATATCTCCATGAATTCATGTAGCAAAGTGTGACCTATTTGAAAAACTATTTGAATGTATTTTAAATACATAGCAAAAATTTGAGAATAAAAATTCTGTTTCCATTAAATCCTTTTCAAAAAGAATTCAATGTTCAGCATACAAAACCACATACATCAGTGTAGGAAATATGAAAAAAAGCTGGCAAAATTTGAAATACCTCAAGTGGTTGGAAGAAATTTAACAAGTTCCCTGAACTTTGTTAAGAACACACCCATATCTTTTACTCTTTTACTTGTTTCAGTGATTTGACTGCGGTTATGCTGGAGCACTGCCTTTAGTCGAGCAAATCGACCCTAGGAATTATTCTTTGTAAGCCTAGTACTTATTCTATCAGTATCTTTTGCCGAACCGCTAAGTTACGAGGATGTAAACACACCAGCATCAGTTGTTGGGTGGGGGGACAAACACAGACACACAAACATATATACATATACATATATATATATATATATATATATATATATATATGACGGACTTCTTTCAGTTTCCATCTACCAAATCCATTCACAAGGCTTTGGTCAGCCCGAGGCTATAGTAGAAGACATTTGCCCAAGGTGCCACGAAGTGGAGACTGAACCCAGAACCATGTGGTTGGTAAGCAAGCTACTTACCACATAGCCACTCCTGCGCCTACATATGCAGAAAAAAAACATAATACACATAATCACAGTTATTTTGTGCAAATGCACGTGCTCAGTTTGTCTGTTTTCTTTACATACAATTAACAAGATACATAACTCTGTCTTAATTTTTTTTTTCTCAACGTACAGCACATGCGCAGATCAAACTAGTTTTGTCTCCATCTTCGTCAGCCAATTAAGTCACTCACTACAATTTACACATACTGCCATTAACATCATATGTCAAGTGGAAACAGAATATATGAAATCTCATTGTGGTAGTTCGACATTTAAAAGACACATTCCATACTTTGTAAACTTCAGTAGGATACATATATATATATATATATATATATAGCAAGAGAGAGAGAATACATAGACACACACACTACATACACACACTACATACACACACACACATACAACTCATACATGAATACATATAGATGTGTGTGTGTCTATGTAAGTGTATGCTTGTCTATTTACATAGTCCTAAATAAACCTGCGTATTTTAACTTCTATCATTTTAGGTTTTACACTTATCATTTTCTGAAAAATTATACAATTTCTCTTTGAATTACATTCTACTGTCTAATATACGTTTATGTGTATCAATGAGCCAAGAATAAAAACTTTTACATGGTAGCTACACCAGCTAGAAATAACAGGCACATGTTCCTCAAATCACACACTGCTGTCTTGCGTGTGTATGTGTATCTCAACAGCAATAACAATATTTACAAATAGAAACAACAGGTACATTTTCCTCAAATCACACACTGCTGTCTTATGTGTGTGTGTGTTTATCAATAATAATAATAGTATTTACAAATATATATATATATATATATATATATATATATATATATATATATATATATATACACACACATATATATCATCATCATCATCATCGTTTAACATCCGCTTTCCATGCTGGTATGGGTTGGATGGTTTGACTGAGGACTGGCAAGCCAGGTGGCTGCAGCAGGCTCCAATGTGATCAGGTAGAGTTTCTACAGCTGGATGCCCTTCCTAACACCAACCACTCCGAGAATGTAGTGGATACTTTTACATGCCACCGGCACAAGGGCCAGTTAGGCAGTACTGGCGATGGCCAAGCTCAAATGGTGTTTTTTAAGTGCCAGCTGCACATGATTTAGTCCAGCGCCAATGGTAGTTGTCCGTAGTTATCTTTTTTCTCATTGATTTTTAAAGAGATATTCACATCAGCAGGACAGCTGACCTCTGTGATGTCATAACTACTCTGCACATCCTCTGATAACTCTTGAATGGTGATTCAACAATTTCCCCTCACAGCTGTATGCACATCTGCAATGTTTTTCTCAGTTCTGCTGGTTGCAGGTATCCCAGAACGTTTGTCACTATTGACATTTTTTCGACCATCTTGGAAATGGAAATGTCTGAACCACTCATACACTTCTGTGTGGTTCATACACTCCTCTCCATACACTTTCTGCAACCTTGCGTAGGTCTTTGAGCAGGTATCACTATGACAACTTCCTCTGTCATGGTCAATGCGATGATGACACGCTACACACGTTCCTTCCAAGTGCTGCTGTAAACAGCAGAAGTAAGCTAGAACATTGAAACTAATTATTTGAAGTTGGTGGGGGATGGGGAGTTGAATGTAATTAAGGGAGAGTAATATCAGTGAATGGGAGGAGGAGAAGTGTGGGAAAACGGAAACTAAATGCAAAATGGGTGAATAATGGGAAGAAAGTCGCAAGAGTAAACCCTGAAGAAATTCTGAGATGAAACAATATGAGGAGCTTGCGCATGCATGTAGTGAAGATGGTGTTTCCCAGTTGCATAACGGGTACTTTTCAAAGTTACTACATCTCCCAATTATCTCCAATTTTTTTTTTTTTTAGATAAGCATCTTGTTCATCAAAGCTTTTGAAGATTCTTCTCTTCTCTGCTGTGCACAGACCACATTTTACTTTCAGTTTAGTAGGGATAAGAGCTTTCTAGGATGTCTCATTTAATTCTCCACTCTGAAACTTTTTAACTTCCAAATGTAGTTGGCCACTTTCATGGTGTTCTTTTTACCAATGTGTTTACAGAAGGATGTATGATTAAGTAATTTGTTTAAATTATTTGATTATTCAACCTGTGTAATGTATGTGTTTCTACTAAATTTAATTGTCTTTTGCTCCTATATTGCAAGATTTGTCTTGTGGACATGTATTAGGTTTCCTGTATTAATATCTTCAGTTTTGATACTAGATATGTGCAATGTTTTCCATGTTTGATGTGCAACTATAGCTAATTTTAAGATTGTATCTGTTAAAGATTTCTAGACAATCAGGAGGAAAATGCTTGTCAGTTAAAGTCTGTAGCTGTTTAGCTATTATGATGAGTAAAAAGTGAAATATAAACCTCTTTTCATTTGTAGGAAGCAAGGTGTGAGTTGTGTAGATACTTTTCTCTTTGAATTTACAAGTTAATAAGGTTTTATAGTATTAGGAGGCAACCTCAAATATTACCTTACTCAAGCAAAGATTGAACACCTTCTGCTAATATTGTAGATGGGATTCTTATACACTAATATGGTTTGCATGATCCTACATTAATACAGGAATTTTTCATTTGGCTTCCATGTATAACATTGAGGAAGTCTTAAGTCAACTTTGCCTTTCATCTTTTCAGGGTTGATGAAATAAATACCAGTTGAGCATTTACCCACTCACCCGAAATTGCTGGCCTTGTGCCAAAATTTGAAATCATTATTAATATTCTACTGATTGATGCAAGTTTTTGGCATTCCTAATGCAATTGTTAACACTATTTAGAACTATGCTAGCTAGTCCAACCTCACATTTAGCGGGACTGATTAACCTACATTTACAGTCAGACAAAATTTTTGGTCCCTAATAGTTATAAACATTTGGCAGCTAAAAATCTTACCCAATATTTATAGTTTAAACTTATTTGTGTTGGTGCATATTTCTCAGTAGTTTTGTTGAGGAACTTTTGTGGTGTCTTATCTAGGTTTCTACATTTATGCATGCCAAATATAAATTTAGACTAGTGAAATACAAACACAATTTTGTAACTGTTCCTTGTTGTCAGTTTGCAATACTTGTGTGGAAAGTTGTTGGTTTTGTAATGTCAAGAAGTGGTGAAAGCAGAAACACAATTTCAATATTTTCTGTGTGCATTGCTATTTCGTTGCCTTTCATATTATCAAACTAAACTATCAGTGAATATTGTATAACTAGTACATGCTCAACATGTCATCTCTGTAACTGGTTCGGCTCTCTATGCTACTGCTGTTAGTTCTAATCGACTGATTCTGCTGACACCTTGTACTCCAACTAAACTGTCCTAGGGATTTTAAATTATGTAATATTTATGTGTACAGGCACAGACATAGCTGTGGTTTGTCCCACTACATGGCGTCTTGGGCAAGTGTTTTCTACTTTATCCCCAGTCAACCAAATCTTTGTGAGTAGATTTTATAGATGGAAACTGAAAGAAGCTGGTCATAAATATATATACACTTGTGTACCCTTGTCTTGACATTATTGGATAGTTGTAAACAAACATCATTGTCATACAAGAAATGTTGTTCCTTTCCACTCTAGAGTACTGGGGTCAATTCATTCAACTAAAAAATTTAAGGCGGTGCTCCAGCATGGCCACAGTCTAATAACTGAAACAAGTTCTGGAAGCACTGTGTTCCACCCACACATAACAACTAAACTTTTCACACCCCTTACCCCAACAAACCAAACTACATCTCTTCCTCACATTTCCTTTCATGCACTATGCTTATCTCTCACTCCCCAATCCTGTCCTCACTGTATTATTGCTATCGCATAGTCCCCAAACCCCCTTTATATACCTAGGTTTTCACCAGTCACTGCATTCCCCACCCCAACACCCTGTGAAGTCTCTACTTCCTACTCACTTTTCTTTGGCAATATCCTGCTCCTTATATTATGACCTTCATACCTTGAGGGTTTGCTCTGGCACTTCACCACCACCTCTCTCTTGCTCTCCTCTTTGGCTGGGTAGCCATATACCTCTACAGCAGCACACCTGTTTCTGTCCTCATTTTTGATCACACTCTCTCTCTCGCTGGCCAGGTAACCATGTACCTCCTCTATAACAAGACAACTGTTTCTGTCTGTCACACTCTAACCTCCCATCATCTAGCATAAGATCACCTCCTCCAATGCCCCCTCCCCTCAAAAGTTTTTTGTCTTGCAAGTTACTTGGTGACCCTGCCTGTGTCGGTGCCACGTAAAAAGCACCCAGTCCATGCTGTAAAATGGTTGGCATTTGGAAGGGCATCCAGCTGTAAAAACCATGCCAAAATTGACCTTGCTTGTGCTGGTGCCACATAAAAAGCACTCAGTCCACTTTGTGGGGTGGTCAGTGTTAGGAAGGGCATCCAGCTGTAGAAACCATGCCAAAACAGACACACAAGTCTGGTGCAGTCTCCTGCCTTCCTGTCCAGCTCCTGTCCAACCATTCAACCTATGTCAGCATGGAAACCAGATGTTAAATGATGATGATGATATATATATACATACATATTATTTAAAAGTTTGATTCAGTTCCATGTGACTTCAAGTTTTGTGGAGACCCTAAGAGGAGCCTTTTTCTTTCATGCTTTGGTTTGAATCCAAAGCATGAGACAAGCTCCTGTTAGGAGCCGGTTAAACTTGAAGTCTCACACAACAGAAGCAAACTGTAACTCCTACTAAATGTGTTGAATACCTTTTTCTTGTTTATCCACTCTCTCCTCTATATACATATATAAAGCATGTCTTTTACTTTGTTTGCCAGTATTTCTTACAAGAGAAAATGTGACATCAATTATCAGGAATAATTGAATTTACTAATATAAACCAGTTTTTATAGATACCATAACAAACTGTATTTGTCAATATAATTATTCCACTCAAATTGAGAATCTAAACTCAACCCCACACAATTTGCATAATAAACAATTGAGATTCTTTTACTACATAAATTCTTATAAACATACCTATCCAATCCTCCTCAATACCCCCACACATCCAATACAAACTAAGTAGGTTATTTGATGTGCAGTAAATGGCTCAGAGATTAACAGGTAGGTTTACAGAGTATTTTAGTGATGCCCAACTGAACACCTCGTGACAAGCTGCCTCTCATTTGAGCTGTGGACCCTTCCTTCTCCCATGTCCAATGCAAATCATAAATAATCTTCCAGTTCAGAAACTGTCAGCTAAATGAATTAAATCTGACTCAATTTTCTCTAATTATCTACATTCATACTTAACTAAAAACATTTCATAATTACCAACTACTTCCCTTAACATTCACTCTCCCAGAGAGAGAAACTTTCCTTTCTGCCTCACCTGTAATTCTTCTTCTGAGACGACATCTTTCTCTGAAAAGGACAGTTAATTTTTTTCTTCATCCAATGTGAAGCTGATGCATTATCATGTCATCTCCATTAATCCTTTATCTGATATATATTAATCATGTCTGTATTTATTATAGTTACAAGGGAACTTTGTACAGTATGACGGTGTGGATGCTTTATTGGCTGCATTAAATACTCCCACTTCAGGATTGAAGCTTTTGAATATTCCGGTAGGTCTGTCAAATTATGAATGGCTATTTTACTCTGTATACTGTATGTTGTTAAATATAGATACATACCAAGTATTATTCAGAGAGCTCACTTCAGGGAAAAGACCACAGGGATAATGTATTTTCTTGGGTACTCAATTTTTGTCATTCCTAACACTTAAAATATATTTAACACAGACATAGAAATATATTTGGGAGGAAGAAGCAGTGTAGACTATTTAACCAGACTCCATAATGTCATGGTTGGCTTTGACACAATTAGAACTCAGAATACAGACAGTTGAAACTAAACATTGCCAAGTATTCAGTTTAATGCTTTGCTGTTTCTAGTACCTGTACCAGGAAAATAACATTTTCCTCTACACCACAGCAAACCTTGGATGTCACAACCAATAATCTTCCAGTTTAACACTCCCAACTACATGCCTGAGCACCTTTAAGGGAGTCTACTTTGTCACAAGTATTCGGACTAGGTCTCCAATCTTAGAACTTCCTTGGAGGTTCTGTGAAAAAGCAATGGGAACTGTCTTTCTTACTCAAAGTCAACTAGAAAAGTACAGTATTCTTTCTCCTTGCAGAATGTGTCTATCAATAAAGAACAAGAAGTTAGAGTGAAAAAACTAAAAGAGAAGAAAGATATTGAGATTATTTACCATCCTTGGGTTTCAGGAAGAGATTTCAAATTTGGAAAATAGCATTTATAATAAAGTCTAAATTCCACTATAATTTTGTTCCTGCCCTTGTGACACACACACACTACATAAACAATATTCATTAGGGTAAATGAATTTTCCACTTGTTTCAATAGCAATAATTCCCATTGATTGATTGATTAATTGAACTACCTGGAAGTGAATGAGTATTCCCAAGGCAGAATCAGAATGACAGTGTCTGGTAAAGATATGTCTTTGAACTACAGGTGCAGTCCATCTGATAACTTCACATTTTATGCCTACTCAGTTTTACCCATAAGGTTTAAGATGACCCAGCACTATAATAAAAGCTGTCCAAGATGCTACACAGTCGGATTCAAATCTAGGATGTTCTGGCTGCGAAACAAACTTCTGAATCACTTGGCCATGCCTGCCACCGTGATATTACTTATATAACACACCATATACATCTTGTGTTAACTCTATGTAACGGACTTCCAGTTTGTAAACTAGTTGCATACTCTCTTTAACCAGGTCCACCCTTGCTATCTCCTAATCCCAGACTCAATACTTAACCCAATCCTTTCTTCTCAGGACAGCTACCTACTGGAATACACCAGGGCAGAATTCTGGTTTAAGAATCCCATGTAATCCCTCAAAACTTTTTAGAGATTTGGGAATTTTCAGAAAACTTTTGAAAATGTGTTCTACACACAGGAATTCATACGATTATGAACAAAATTTTCTATTTTAGAATTTTTAACCCTGCCCCATCCCAAAACATTCCTAAAAGTTTTACTTTTTTGAATTTTTTTTTTTAAAGTCATAGCTTAAAATACGGAAAGTCTGAATTTTTTGCCTAAATCCCAGAAACAGACCACCATTGGGTGCATCATCATTCCATTAAATGTATTTAATATTGAAGAACATCAATACGTCAGAGTGACAAAAAAAAAATGAGGAAGGTCATCAGGTGATCATGAGATGTACTAAAAATAACAGCCAAATTGCCCTTAAATGAAACAAAAAAATTTTTTTTTGCATGATATTATGAATTCCCATATGTAGAACACAAATTCACAAACATTTTTCAGAAAACTCCAAAAAATAAAGTTGAGGTGTTATATGGCGTGCTTAAAGCAGAATTCCACCTACATGTCTGTTTTTCCTACAGACCTGACTAACCTACAATAACCTAAAGAGGAGCCTCTATATGGTTGATCAACTTACTAGAAATAGCAGCCAAATTTCCTACCTATCACACCAATTACTTGATCTTTCAGCAATAACAGAGGATTTTCATCATTTTCACATTATTACCAATTTTAACCTCTTTACAACTACAAGACACTTAGCCATGTCATCTTAAAATGGCAATATACTGGACTACGTAATTTCTGATATATAACATAAGAGGACATTCATGGGTTAGAATACCTTTGATCAGGTCTGTTTGGTCAGATCTGACCTGGAGCAAAACAGCTACAACCACCTTTATATAAGAGAAAAAAGAAAGGGGGTATGGAATTTTCTCATGCTCAAGAACCTTCTCAGAGATGTAGATGCAAAAGATGTTTATGACTGTTTAATTTAAACTGAGTGCCTGTAGTATAGTTGCTAAGTACATACACTAAGACATTTACAAGGTCTAGGTTCAATTCCTACCTAGCATGATAACTGAATTTTTTTTTTCAAATATCCAGCAAATTTCTGCCCACACTTCAGAAAAAAATGTAAATTTTCTTTGAACAAATCCAAAAATCCAAGTATAAGGTTGAACAATTTTTACAATTCTCAAAAATATTTGAATTATTATCATTATTATTAGCTGCTACACAACCAAAATCTGAATTTTTGGATTCATCAATGCCAAGCATTTGTGGCATTAACAGTTGATACTTCCACTACCAAATGCAACATCACTCACAATTCCAGCTAAACAAGTCCTGTTTAGCTATAATCAACTAAAAATTTCCTCATTCATTTCTTGTTTTTACCCATTAGGTAATGTCCATATCATTGAAAATAATGTTTTGTTTTCTTTTGTGACCTTTTTAAATGGGCAAAATAAATGATTTAGATTTTAAAATGCTATATTTTATTGTCAAATATATCACTGTACTCATTGAATATGGAAATGAAAAGACCAACTCAGCCAAATTTTCATAGTAAATATATGTACATCATCCATCGTCATCATCGCTTAATGTCTGTTTTCCATGCCGGAGAGCTGTCCAGGCTCCAATTATCTGTTCTGGCATGGTTTCTATGGCTGGATGTCCTGCCTAATGTCAACCACTTCAGAGTGATGTTGGGTGCTTTTTATGTGCCACTAGCATGGGTGCATTTGCATAGTAACAGCACAGAGTGAAAAGACAAGTTTGTTTCTTGGAGTGTATTTTTTTTGGAGTGCCAGGATATGAAAGAAAAAGACTTCAGTTGGCCCCAGGCCACATCATCTGATATTTTCTAAGACAAGTGTGCAAATTGAAGATTTGGTTGCTATTTCCATCAGGTCAAGTAACCATGTAAAAATCTCTTTATTGGAATATGGGAATTATGAACAGTAATGAGACCAATCTTTGCAGCTGTAAATAAATGATATTAAGAGGAATTCCAAGGTGCTACCTTGCTTCAATTCTAATCAAAAGCAAACTTCAGCCTGCTGACATGACCCCTAATATTCCCTCAAGATTTTCTCAAAGGACTCACCTGATGCATGATAAAATGCACACGTCTAGTAAAAAGAGGCTTAAGAACTTTGAAAACACAGTTATCTCAGTTTACACCATTACCAAATATTTCTTTTTAATCCACTGATGTATGAAGTTAACAAAAATGCTGAGCAAACAAAACCATAATTCAAATAATCACCGAACTGTTTGTATTACATATAAACAAACATTCCAGTTCTGTATACTTCTAACACAAAGCTGTACAAGCACTGTTTTTGTATGCAAAATAAAATACACACGAACACATATTTATTTATTTGAAGCTGAAACTTCCAATCTTCACTAAGTTGTAAATGCATATATATTTCTTGTTTAATATGATCCTGGATATGAAACTGCTGAAACAGATGATAGATTTTGGGAGAGCCATTCTGCTGATGGATCTCTCTCTCTCTCTTTCACACACACACAAGTTGTATTATTAGTTGCTTTGTCAAAGTATTTTACCACACAACTTGATTTTTCAATGAGTTCTCTGCCATGGTCTTTTTGAGTGTCTGGTATTTATAATTTGTTGGTGGTGAGTGCAAGAGGGAAGAACGTGCATGTTAGTGTTTGTTGTATTCATGTATGTCTGTAGTTATTGGGGTAGTATTGTAGTATCTTCATGGTAATGAGCATCCATGTGTATATGAGTGAGTTTACACAAACACACACTATAGTTCATCATTCATCACACAGACTCACTCCAATTGTAACGACACATACATACATACATACAAGAAATACACATATACATATATAAACCAAACACCTGTAAAAACACAGGCATGGAGAACTCATTTAAAAAGCTGACATATAAGCTGGTAACAAAGTATTAAACTACAAATAATGTGTTTATTTGCAGAATGACAACATATACTACAATACTAATACATACATATTTGTTACATTTCATATGTTCAATAGCGTCTTTGCACAGCTAAACACCAAACAACAAAGGAGACTACCTTCAAAATAACACAAAAAAATTCCATAAATCACAACCTACAATCTTAAAAAAAAGTACATGTTGAATAGTGTAGTCCTAAATAGACTGTATCTGAAACAGAAAGATGGATTGGTCATTGATGGAATGTCACTGATCATAGGTTTGCTCAACCACATGTTAATCAATAACAACACATGTGCATATTTATATTTTATAAATGAAAACCAAAGCATCTTAAAAAATAAATATTTCTTATTTTGAGAACATTAGATTAAATATTAAAGTTTACTAGTTGTTTGGGAAAAGTGTAGGTATGTGCCTATGTGTATCTGTGTGTATGTATATGTGTGTGTGTGTGTATATATATATATATATATATATATATTTATCTGTGTGAATGTGTGCATACATGTTAGTATGTATGTGTGTGCATGTGTAAACATCAGTACATCAGTCTGGTGAACTATCAAATAAACCTCTTAGATGCCATACATCTTCTTTGTGTTCTGCCAGCAATGTTTCAGTACCACATCAATAAGGACATCCTTTAGTTGGGCCACTTCAAATGCAACAGCAACAGCAAAACCTGGATGAGAGAATTTCATGTATCCCCGTGGCACCTGTCAAAAACAAAAACAACAACAACTGCTGTTAAATGGGAAGACTCAATAGCATTAATAACCCTTTCTACTATACGCACAAGACCTGAAATTTTGGTGGAGAGGACTAGTCGATTACATCGACCCCAAAAGATGAAAAGCAAAGTCAATCTCAGTGACATTTGAACTCAGAACATGAAGATGGACAAAATACCACTAAGCATTTCGTCTGGCATGCTAACAACTCTGCCAGCTTACCCACTTCTCAATAGCATTAATAACAATGACATGATGGGAACATCAATGTAATCCTTTAATCTGCTCAATATAGCAAGTGGATGTTCCCTCAACAAATCCTCTACTGCTTGTAATAGGCCACATGAGTCAGTAAAGAAGCTTTTAAATTGATCTGTCCAATTTAGTACACAAACCTCTATAAAATAGGGACCATTTGAATCTGTATGGAAGGTTCTATGTAATCATATGACCTGATACAGTAACTAAGTGTTCTTCTCAATAAATACTACTGTTTTTGAAATAGAGACCACATGATCCATAGGATAATATATATGTACACAAAATATGGGGGGTTTAGTTCACAGGTGATCTAAACGACTAGGTACGCTAGGTAAGTGCTGTAATGGATTACCAGGGCTCCAAGGTTATAGCCAAGACAGTAGTTATGGAGCCATTGTAGATTTCCGATATAGCGGATATATAATTGTTAAAGAGAACAAACGTTAAGGCAAGACATCTCAAGTCATATGCATTATTATTATTATTATTATCATTGGAAAAAAATTCGAAGTCTTATAGCTGATTCTGGGATATCCCAGAGTATGGAGACAAACAGGGAAAATGAAAAGGGTATAGATTAATGAAATGATGACAGAGGACAGGATAGAAGGAATAAGGAAGTGAAGAAAGGGAAGGAAAAAAAGACATAAAAGTTCACAGTTCAACTTTCCAGTCGTGCAGAAGTCCGTCCCTAAGTCCTTAGGTGCAATCCTGTGTAAATTCATGCAGGTTAAAGTCCTGATAGTGTAAA
>NC_069000.1:30041615-30052267 GCF_001194135.2 Octopus bimaculoides | reverse complement strand
TATATATATATATATATATATATATATATATCATCAATATTTAACATCCGTTTCCCATGTTGGCATGGTTGGACAGTTTGATAGGAACTGGCTAGCCAGGAACTGTCCAGACTCCAATTGTCTGTTGTGGTATGGTTTCTAAGGCTGTATATCCTCTATAACAACAACCACTTTACGGAGTATGCTGGGTGCTTTTCACATGCCACAGGTGCATGTACACTGCACTGGCAAAAGTGCATTTTACTTGGCGCCAACATCTGTATGGATGACCACGATTTTATTTAGCTTGACATGTCTTCTCAGATACAGCAAATTGCCATCTTTATCCTCTGGATCATGTGAGCAGGTCAAGTGTGTGTGTGTGTGTGTGTGTGTGTGTGTGTGTGTGTGTGTGTGTGTATATACTTGACCCATTCACTTTAACAACTATGTGCCCCTTCTCCTATATACAGTCATTAAAATAAAGACCACTTGATCCAGTATGAAGAGCTTCTATGTAAGTTACTTGTGCTGCTCAATGAAATGGTGAAAATATTATGAACGAACAGCTAAGTTTTAAATGAAATTTGAGACAAAAATCATGCTTTCTGGAGTAATCCATTGCATTATCACCCTTTAAGTGATAGGAATATCGTTCAAGTCCCACCATTGGATGGTCTATTACTCTTCTTTTAAAATGGTGATTACAATGTCTATTATTTACCAAAAGTTCTTGCTTTTATTTTTAAGTTCAATATTTTCATCAATCATTAGAAACAACAATTTGAGATGAAAAAGAGGAACAGAACCATTGATGAGACATTGCTTGTCACACCTTCCATTCCAGCTCCACAACACAGATATTATAAATGTTAAGAATGTCTAATATTATTGTTTTTAGTTTTAATATTGCATTTTGTGAACAATAGTGTTGTTGGTTACAGATTTCCAACAAATAAGGAATCACATTTCTAAGAATGATGTAAAGATGTAAACCGTCTATGCAACATGAGAAGAACAAACACCAGGTGAATGTTTTGTTCAGAAGCACTGGTTTATTGAGTTTCTCAGTGAACTTGTGCTTTCACCAAAATATATTTGCAAGAGATATACACATACATAGATTATATTTATACATCCCGTTTACATTGATATCTTAACATGAATCTAATATTTGAAGTCCTCCATAACATAAGTATATATACTGTACAATACATCCACAGCAAAGATAAAATGGAATGGTTGGGATCAAGAATTCAACATCAGTTGAATTATTTCTTAACCCTTTAGCCCTTAAACGAGCCATAATATTCTATTTGTTTTATGTTCAAACAGGCCAAATACAGTTTCATACACCTATGCTACATTGTCATACTGAAAGTAAACAATCCCATAATTGAAATCTCAAAGCTACAAGATAATGCATGACTAATTCAAAACAATGTAAATAAATAAGCATTACATGTGGCAAACCAATCTGAATACTAAAGGGTTGAAACTACAAAATTTCAAACCAATTTCTCTCAACTCATACCTTGATGTCTTACAAAGAGCAGAGATGCGATTCCAAGGTAACGTAATCCTAGATCCATTGTACCTTGAACAAAATTGGAATGGTCACAGATTAAATACCTTTGACCATCTGTTATGCAGGCTCAAACAGGGTTGATTTGGAGGTCAAACAATAACAAATATATATATATATATATATATATATATTACATTTGGAATAACATGGAATAGCTCTCATATTGATACAGACAAAAACTATTTAAAAAAAAAAATAATAACTTACAAGTCTAGGTACAAAATATGGCGAGTCTGTCTCCAGGAGAAGTCGATCAAGAGGAATGTGATAGGCTGTGTTGTGTACTTCAAGGGCCGATGGGTAGGTCACCAAAGGAGTGAGGCCAATGAAGAGGTTCGGGAAGTAGGACAGCCACTCCTTAGCATACTTGAATGATTTGGTGAAACAGTGGCAATGAATACGGTAATCCACTGGAACATACTGGAAATAAGAGTTGTTTATATTTGTAGTTGTAAGTAGGACAACAGAGAAGACAATGATATCATCAACGGAAACAAGAATGAAAGAGGAAGAACAATGCTAATTAAGACGATAATGACAAAGACAATAGTGATAGCACTAATGATAATGATGAATACGAGAATGAGTGAAGGTAATGGTGGCTATTAGGATGATGACAATGGTTATGTAAATAATAATGATTTACATTGTTTCTAATTTAAGTACAAGGCCTGGAATTCTTGGTTGGGATGTAAACAATCGATTAAATCATTCTGAATATTTGACTGGTTCTATATTTTAACATCCCTACAGATACAAAAGGCAAAGTTGGCTGTGGTGGGGTTTGAACCCAGAACAGAAAGAGCTGATCAAAATATTGCAAGACATTATTTTCTGATGCTTCAACAACTCTGGCAATCCACTACACATCTGTCAAAATTAGTTTACATAATACTACTGATGATGATTTATAACAGACACACACAAAGTTGCAAATTATGGGGTCATGGGTGTAATCAATTACATTGATCCTACTATTTAACTGGCACATTATTTTATCAACACCAAAAAGGGCGAAAAGATAATGTCAATCTTGATGAGAGTTGAACTCAGAAACCAATAACACCAGTTTTTAGTGTAACCATGAGCGACAGTACAATAAGAAAAGATACTGACCTTCTTAAGGATGTGCAGACAATCATCCTGTGCCTCTCTACAATGAATCACCAGTGGTTTCTGTAAAGCAAGAGCCAGCTTGATCTGATGAATGAACACTTTCTTTTGAAGAGATGCTGTCTCCCAGAACCTGAAATAACAATAATGCAGAAATATAGATTAGTGAGATAATGAGAATGAACAAGCAGAAGATACAAGAGACAGAATGAGATTGGTAGAAATAGACAAGGCAAGGAGCACAGAATCTTCCTCTTTCCAGTAAATTGAGGAATCAAATGTGGAGACTAGTCCCAGGACTATCTTACCTTCCAGAATAATCTAGACCAATTTCTCCAATAGCGACCACTTTAGGTTGTTCTATACATTCTCGGAGTCCCTTCTCAGCAGCACTGTCAAAGTTCTCAACATTTTTGGGGTGACAGCCCATAGCAAACCACATCTCACTTTCATTATTCAGACTTTTCCACAGACTTCCTGTATTTTAACAAATAATTTCTAATTTAGGTATGTACAAAGTCACAAATTTCAAGGGAAAAAGAAAAGCAAATTATATTGATCTTAGTATTTCATTTATTTCATTGATATATTCCACCATTCACTTTTGCTTTTTTTAAAAAGCAAAATTCAATGGTGGAAAGATTCGATTCTTGAGCATTTAAACCAGCCATATCTAGCCCAAATATTCTGCCCATTTTATGTTCAAACTAGCCAGATCCAACCATCTACACCTACCCTACAACACCATTCTAAAAATAAACAATTACATAATCAAAATCTTGAAGCTACAAGGTTAATGCATGACTAAATCGAAACATTCTGACAGAGTACTCTGGAAGCTCAACTCAGAACTAGAGAGATGCCAATAAATACATGGCCAGGTACACAACACCAGTAGAAGTGTGTTATTTCTTTACTACCCACAAGGGGCTACACACAGGGGGGACAAACAAGGACAGACAAACGGATTAAGTCGATTATACCGACCCCAGTGTGTAACTGGTACTTATTTGATCGACCCCGAAAGGATGAAAGGCAAAGTCGACCTCGGCGGAATTTGAACTCAGAACGTAGTGGCAGACGAAATACCGCTAAGCATTTCGCCCGGCGTGCTAACGTTTCTGCCAGTTCGCCGCCAGTAGAAGTGTGTGTATCAAAAACTATTTGATAATGAATAGAGAGGATGAGATGAGGGTATAAAATAGAGGACTGTGTGAGAAATAAAATGTATAATGCTGTATAGTAGTTAATGTACAAGATTAAATGATAGTGTATGGTAGCAAATAAAGATATAGGAGATGTAGGATGTGTGATGTATGATAAAGGACTATATGAGGTGTGTGATAGAGTATGGCAGTGAATACAGGGGACTGAGGTGGGTGTAAGATGTGTGTTGTTAAGATGATTATGTAAGATGTGTGATGTATATGGTGATAACTATAGAGACTGTGTATATGGTATAGTATATGTAAAAAGTGTGTGTGTGTGTGTGTGTGTGTGTATACCGTAAAAACCCATGTAATTTATGCACTTTTTTTCCTCACAAAAATAAACTTCAGGGAGTGCATAAATTACATGAGAAGATCATTTCTAGAATTTTTTGAAATTGTTTTTTGTTGGTAAAAGATGTACGAAACAAACATTTATACTGGAAGTTGACTCAATGTCAGAATAAGTTTTTACAGAAAAAGTAATAGCTTAAATATAATGAAGTTAACTTTTATTTATGCTAGATGGTATAATGCTTACTTTTTCTGTATAAATTTACTAAAACCATTTAATAGTTAACTACTTTTTGAAGTCTGACATTCATGCTGGTAAACACAGTCTGGGCCATATTTTACATTGCTTGGAATTTCTACCTATTGCAATGGAGCACCATTGACAGACATAGTGACATGGATATTCCTGACTGAAAAAAATGGATAATCTTGATTGTATGTTTTTATCTTTGTCTGTTTATTACTAGGCACAGTTTTGAGTTTGTCATACTGTTTACGCCAATTTTGAACATTAACTTCATTAACATTAAAATGCCTTTCGACAGCTCTATTGCCACATTCAAATGCATATTCAACACATTTAATTTCTCCTTTGCAGTAAGCGGTTCATAACTTCTGCCCATACTGACAATAATGATAATGACAAATTTTTAAGTTTGATTGACATTTTATAAATGTGGAAGGGATTAAAATTTCGATACTCCATATCAAAGGTTCCAACAAAAATAGGCAGAAAAGAATTCTGTTTACACAATCATTTTGATTGGTCACCTTCCTCCTTCAGTTGAGTTAAAGTGCCACCCAAGCTGATGTTTATTGGTAATTAAACTTAATTTGCAACACTGGTGTGTATTTATCTGCTTTGTTTTTGTTGGTAATTCTTAACAACTTTTCCAGTGATAGTGATTTGAGAAGACATACAGCAGTATGCTAAAGATCGGACATAATCTCTTGATGGCAAGAAATGTAAAATAAAGTTTATTATAAACAACACAAACATTTTGTAATTTAATAGCGTTCAATGTGATACTTGTTAAACAGAAATTATTTTTATTTAATGAAAATTTAATAAAATCTAATAACAAGTAACTGAAATTATGCTAAATACAACTAAATTGAAAACCTTTTGCCCCTGGCTATATCAGCAATTCTGAAAACTTTTGGGTGTGAATTTTACATTGGCAGAAGCTTTTTTTTAATAAATTTTATCCTGAAAATCACCTGCATAAATGACACAGGTGTGCAAATTACATGGGTTTTTACGGTATATAGAGGTGTGTAAGACATGTGATTATAACTGGTAGTGAATGTAGAGGACTATATGAGATGTAATGTGCATGAAGGTGTATGATAGCAGAAACAGAGGACTATATGTGGTGTTTGTAAAATGTAAGACATAGTATTTGGTAATAAATATAGAGGATTGTATGTGTGATAGTGTATGACTGCAGAGACGAAAGAGTACATTGTCAAGAGATCTGAAAAGATGATGAATTGCAGACTTGTCCAACCCATGTCAAAATAAACAAAACAGGTGCCAAAGCAACAACAACAACAACAATTACGATAAATAATATAATGAATAAATATGTCAATTACCATCTGGGCTGAAGCTTTTTGGTTCGCAGAACACAGCCACACATCCTCCATAGTTGGCAGGAAATGTATCAGCATTGTCAAGACGATATTTCTTAAAAGACCCTTTAAATGGTAGACGGTTGAAGAGGAAGTCAACATGACAATGGGAATCTATAAAGGAATTAGCAAGGTTTGAACATTTGTCCAGAAACATTTTCTTCCAGTTTTTACCATAGCTAGGAATACTGCTGCTACAACTACTACTACTGCTGCTGCTGCTGCTGCTACTGCTTGTGTTATACAAGCTCATGTGGTTATCTACCAAGGATCTAGAGAAGGGGAAAGCTTCAGAGAGTTTCTTACGAGAGTGTTTTTTCCATTTGTAGTATTGTGGTGTCCCTGACAAAGACTTGGACAGTCTCTCTAGTTTATGCTGTGATAAGTATTTCTCAAACTTCCAACGTTTACTGGTGCTGTCAGAGGTTTGATTCCCCATAGAACTTTTCACGGATAGTGGTGTTGATGTTAAGAAGTTCAGTTGGGTTTGTGGAGGGGTCAAAGACATTGATTCATCCTTTGGCAAAGTGACAGGAGACACAAATAGCGATGTGTTGCAATTTGGAGAAACAAGCATTTTAGACCAATTGGCATCAGATCTGTAATGGGCTCTTTCTTCTTTGTTGAAACTGGAACTTGTGGAATAAGTATGACGCCTTCTCCTTTTTGAACTGCTGCTAGCTATGCTTTTGTGACTGTGCAACTTAGGGCTAGAACAATGTCTGTGGTTGTTTTTCCCATCTAGAGAATACCGACTTCTTTTAGTCTTGTGTATATTTTCATTTTCTTCACAACAACCAGATTTTGAGAATGAATCACTTTTAACAGGTGTCACATCCTGTTCTGTGGAATCAGAACTCTTGGAAATTGTTGACAAGGATTTTCTGCGATTGAACTTGGATGTTTTAGTGGCCATTTGGCTGTGATTTGGAGACAAACTATTGATGTAATCAGAATAATAATAATTAGGTGTTGGAATATAACTAAGTCTGCCTTCTTGGGTTACATCGACAACGAAGAAAGAAGATTCTGAAGGAGAACAAGATGAAGAACTCGTAGAGAGTGGATTTACTCCAGACTTATATACATCCAATATTCCTTTACTGAGTTTGGATTCCCTCTGGATATCTTGAGTTAAAACGTTGTTACTCAAACTCTGGATAGAATTACTGTAGAGCCAAGAAAAACTTCGATACAGAATATTCTTGAAGTATTCAGAAGAATTCAAAGTAAATCTGAAATTATAAATGAAAAGATTTGTCACTCAATCTGAATAGCTAGTTAGTTGGATAGATTTACCTATAACCAATGTTAAAGGTAATGTTTAATTCTGCCATTATATTGTCTATAAAGGAATTAGCAAGGTTTGAACATTTGTCCAGAAACATTTTCTTCCAGTTTTTACCATAGCTAGGGATACTGCTGCTACAACTATTACTACTACTACTGCTGCTGCTATTGCTTGTGTTATACAAGCCCATGTGGTTATCTACCAAGGATCTAGAAAAGGGGAAAGCTTCAGAGAGTTTCTAACAAAAAAAAAACTGGCTAGATCTGACCTCTCACACATATCCTACAATATCTTTCTAAACCTAAGCAATCACATCATGAAAATATCTTAGCTACAAAATAAAGGATGACTAATTCGAAACAATGTGAATAAATAAGCCTCACATTTCACAGAGTAATCTGATACAATGTAAAGAGGGCTATTAGCGTGGGACTTGGTCCAGTTTTGAATGGGTTGCTATTGAAAGGGTTAACAAGGACATAGATGGAATTGGTGATGATTATGATAATTGCATTGTTACTAGTTAATAAAAATGCCAATGATTGCAACAGCAATAGCAACAGTGGTTGTCACAGCAATGACAACAGAAATAATAACAGTGATAAGGATGATGGCAGATACTTACAGGGACAAAATCTGCAACTGAGGAACAGTCTTGTTTACCAATCTCGTTGAAAGTAAATCTGCAAAGAGATAGAACTTTCTTAGAAACTTGTGCACATTTCACAGTTCTCAGAGTGAGAGAGGGAAACAAAGAGGTGAAAGGAGAATTAAAAAAAAAAAAAAAAGGGTTTCCCCATTAGACAACCAACTCATACATTCAACAGCACCAAAAATTTTAATGACCAAATGAACATTTCACTTATTGGATTCTATATCATCTCATCTATATCATCCTCAGAAGTTTAGTGTCCTATCCAGGAGTTTTATCACCTAGTGACCAGAGATAAATGATATAGTACTAGACACAAACACCCTCAGATCATATTGGATCATCACTTGCCCAACGGGAATAAATAATTATTTCAGGGAAAGGTTATAAGCAACAGACTAGTGACTTATCTGGTAGGGAGAACTATTAGAAGGTGGAGAGAACAGTAGAAAATATTTTGGGTTCAAATTCTTTCAAATTACAAGATGAACAGCAGAGATGCAGTGGTGGTTGAAGCAACCGTAATTTAGTCTATAATGATATGGTATCTTCATTTTAGAGACAATGGTGAAGCAGTGATAGCTACAATAGCTGTCATCATTGCAACAGAAAGCCAACAAAAGAGCCCAAATTTTCGCAAATCATACCCTACAAACGTATGAAAAAATACAAAAGGATGATTTAGCCTAAAGTAGTCCAAAATATATATATATATATAAAAAAGACAATGGTCACGATTGGAACGTCTTTGACAATAGTTCTAATCAATCAGGATTGACTTGGGGTTAAATAACATCAACAATGTATAACATCAAACTCCCTACCATCACCACGACTACTATTATCATCATCATCATAACAGTATTAAACAAGATATTTACCAATCTCCATTATTGTCGTCGAGCAGTTTCTGACGTTTAACCAAACTATATTATAGTTTCCTTGTCTATCGATCTCTCTGTTTCTCAATATTTTCCATTCTAAGGTCTTAATATATTTTCTTGTAGAGGTTTCAATCACTGGACAAATCGATGTTGTTTAAACACAGATACACACACAAGTTGGTTATTGTACGCTGGATATCTTTTACTCTGTTCGTCCACCAAACTATCTCAACAGCTTATCAGAGTATATGTACCTACCTACCTGTATGTCATTGTCTATCGGTCGTATGGTCAGTCCATTTATCGATATCTAAGTCTACTTCTATGTCACTGTCTACCTTACCTTGCCGGCTATCTAATTTGTCTTATCAGTCTGTCTATATATCTTTCTGTCCCACCTCCGACTAAACCCTCTCTTGATCTTATTATCAGTCTATTTGTCTTTATCTAATTACCTGTCTATCAATTCAAATCCAAACCCCTCCATCCCCTCTAATATCACAATCCTCCATCTCCTCCCCACTTTCCCCCTCTCTCAACTCCCTATATATCTTTCTCTACTATTACTACTACCTTCCCTCCGCCCACCAGACAACAAACGTCTTATAAACGCAGAGTCGAAACTTTGAAATAACCGCTGACTGGGTCCGGCTGTAATCTCAGTTCGAACTCATGTCATTGTTGATAGGAATGAATACACACACTAAAGAAAACCTCAGCTATATAATGCAAACATGCTGCTGAATTTCTATAGACGATGGTGTTGTATTATCACCATTATGAAATTGCCCTCTTGGAAAATATTTCCAAAGTATCTACAGGACAGACCTTTCGATTTCGACAGCAAACGTTCGTTTTTTATTGATTTAGATGGCGGCTATGCATATGCAGATCCTCTGAGTCAGATAAAACCGATGAGTTAAGGATATTGAGGTTTTCATGACGAAATTTAACTTCCTAAGAAACAATAACTATAGAAAATATATCAAACCATTCCAATGGTTGTGATAGAAAAAATTATATACTAACAAATGATTTCTGTAACATATTCTACTAATATGAGGAATGTATAATCGATTATATCGACTTGTAATTGAGTGGTCCTTTATTTTACAGACCACAACGGGATTTGAACACAAGATTTTACACGGGCAAAATAAGGAAATTAATTACCCAAGAACGAAAATATAATTACAAATGCAAATAAAATATTTACTTAAGAACTTGAAATGAAAACATTGTACCGATTCTTTTGTTATTAAATATACGTTACTTAAAATTATTTCGCTCGAGTCTTCGAATGCAACGGAACCGAATTCACAATTGTTTAGAAACACAACTAAAAAACACTGCAAAACTTTGTCCAGAATCAATTATTGTCACAATGTCAATTTGGGATGGAAAGGAAAAAAACAATCGGTTAAAATGACAAGGTATAATTCACTAGTACTATTATCTATACCCCTGCAAAATGAAAGGTTATCTGGCGAACTTCACTGGGATGTGAACTCAGAATGTAAAAGGACGCAATGTTTTGGCATTTACAGAGATATCGCACGAGATTGAACAGAAGCCATGCGGTATATGCAAATGTGCAGCATTGATTAAATGGAGGTTGTGATACACCTCCTCCTTCCTTAATGGATTGGTTTGGGGAAGAGTGAAGGTAGAAAGGTAAAAAGAAACTGAAGACAGGGGGTTAACAGAGAGGTAGAAAGAGTAATACTTTTCAGATTTTAGCATAAGAACAACAATTTTGGAGGAATGGGGCTCAGACGATCGACCACAGTACTCAACTGGTCCTTATATCGATCCCGAAGAAATTAAAAGTGGGGTCGATCTCTACGGAAACTTGAACTCATAAAGAGACGAAAGAAATGCTGCTATGCATTTTAGCCGACGCGTTTAAAGATTCTGCCAGTTCGCTACCTTTTAGCAAGAGTAACAGGAGAAAACAGGAGAGAGGAGTGAAAGACAAAGAAAGTAAATAATGTAGTTGGGGGGGGGG
>NC_069000.1:30028388-30041424 GCF_001194135.2 Octopus bimaculoides | reverse complement strand
ATATATATATATATATATATATATATATATATATATATATATATATACACACACACACACACAATATACAAAGATGATGGCAAGACATATGCTACCAAAAATGGTAACAATTCTCTTTCGCTCAGAAAAGGGTATTGTGTATCTTGTCTATATGTGTCATCAGAAGGGGTAAGGTAAACGAAACAAGCACAGCAGGGGTCTTTAGGCTTCAACAAAAATTTGAATATTTTGGTAAACAAATGCGGTTATAAAACTCCTTTTACACACGTCTTGATGTCAGTACAGATGTATCCCAATCATAAGCGATATGTCACCCAGTACCTGCAGCACACACAATGTCATTGCCGTCCACATTTTACCCCTTAAACATGCCCTTAGCACAAACCAATGTGAGAGCTATTAAAGAGTTCGCTCGATCTGCTAGAAATAGCAGTCAAATTTCTCTCAAACCACACCCAACCGTTTTAAATTTTAAAGGAAGGAAGGACGCATTGGATAATGCAGTTCTTGAATATACCAAATGATGCAAATGGCCATCGATGGAAGGTTTCTTCAAAGGTTTGCACAAAGTTGACCAGACAAGGAAGCGTCCCTTTCTATGGTAGTTCAATTTACTAGAAATAACAGATAAATCTCTCTGTCATCACGTCTTACCTATTTGATAAAAAGAAGGACACGTTGGAAAATGTAATCCGAGGTAGAAAGTATAAATAGACAGGCCCGAAATAAAATAGATCTTGGTCCAATCTCCAACCACGAGTTTCCAGTTGTTCGATCAACTACCAAATTCTTTGAATTAGCTTGTATGTGGATGTGTATTCCACAAACATGAGTGTCCTTAATGTAATTTTGGGACAGAATCAGCGAGACAAGATCGAATCTTTAAATTACAAGTCCAACACACCTGACGGGGTTCCACACGCAGTTTCTATCCACCCAGTTTCATTCACAAGGCATACATTGAGCCCAACCCGTAAAGAAAGAGATATTTGCCTAAGATGTCTTAGATCAAACTCTGGACCTTGTGATTGAGAAACGAATATTCACTAAACTGCATCTACAATATACTATGCGTGGAAAAAAGACGGAAAGGTCAGAGCTGGACTGTCTTTAATCATAAATCTGTCCAATTAAAGCGGACTTCAGATGTTTGATTTTTTTTTTTTTTTGTAACTTGTTGGGTCTGAAGGAAGTTTCCTTTCATCTTCGAGAGAATTTTCGTTTAGATAATTAAAATTTTCCCAGAAAGATGAAAGGAAACTAAACTTTCATCCACCTCTCAGCTGTATGCAATAAGTGGATGACAGCAAAATCATAGCGGTACTGTTTCACCCTGGTAACACAACACCGGCCAAAAATACAAGTTTTTACATCCTGTGAGGCAATTCTCGTGAGTAAAATAATAAACTATACAGTTTATCTAAACGAAGATAAAATTGAATTTAAATTATATAACGTAGTTTATGTAGGATCATCTTATGATTTTCTTATTTTATTCCTGTATACTGTCACGGTATTGTATCTACATGCAATGAATCAGACACATTTCTTTCAACGAAACCACTTTAAACATCTGTCAATACGTGTATGATGAAACCTACTAAACTTGCTTTCTTCTACAAAATATACTTGTACATTAGGGATGTGTTCCGTACGCTGACAATTATGGGAATCTGGAAGAAACGAAGATCTGATTTTATGCAAATAAGCCCCAACAAGGAAGAAGAGAATGAATGTTATTAATGTAACACAAACTAATCAAAAGAAAAAAATCTAGCCTTCGGCTACGCGACAATGCTTAATATCTTACACAGGCACAAAGCCAGAAATTTTGTGTAAGTCAGTTAAATCGACTACAATACTTGAATGGGAGGGACTATAGTTTTGTAAGCCATGAAAGAATAAAAGGCAAAGCTTCAGCCTTTGACGAAATTTGAACTCAGAACGTAACCGAATATCAGAAGGCATTTTATCCGATGCTTTTGCCTTCGCACGGTTAATATACGTAAGGTTCCTTAGAACAAAACACTTAAAGGCTTTTTACAGAAATCGTTTATATGGCTTTTTTGTGTTTCAAAAGGTTTTTATGTTTTTATCCAATCGATTATTAAGGACGAATGATTGATTGGTTGGTAAAGCTGGTTACCATAAAAACATTGCTTTTATATATTTTAACACTTATTTGTTCTATATGTATTTCCAGCGTGAGTATCTTTAACATCAGACGGTCTTCTGTAATAGCTGAAACTATGAATTGATGTCGATAAGCCTGCTTCCGGTTGGAGAAAACAGCCGAAATTATAAATATAGATGTGTTAAGGTTAGGTATTCAATAACAGCTGCCTACCTACAACAATTTACTGTTTCAGTGGTAGATTTTAAATAATCAATAGCTGTTAGTTATCGATAAAGGTCGTACAACCTACCTTTTCAATCAAACTCCACTTGGTGTCCAGTTTTTCTCCTAAACATGTCTCCCGCCTCCATTTTCTTTTATTCTCAAAAGTATTTTGATTATTTTTAACGTGTTTATTATGATTCATTTGTATATCAGTGTGTTGATTGTTTTGAAGTAAATCATGCTAGGAGGGTAAAAAGTAGAGAGAATGAGTTTCTTGTTGTAGAGGAGTAATGTGACTACTTACATTTCAGAAGGGAGGGTGGTGGGGATGGAGTTTGAATGTAAGATAAAAGGTGAAGAAGAATTAAAAATGAAACAACAAATGTTCCATGATTATCTCATATTAATGAGATAATCTTGATAATAATTCCCGATAAGTTTCTTGAGTGCAATGGTCACTTGTCATCTAAATCTCTTTATTGAGGTTCCCCAATACTCTCCCTAGGATCCCTGTAATTATCTATCTTCTACTTATTTCAGTCATTAGACTGCCTTGAAGAATTTTAGTTGAACTTATCAACCCCAGTGCTTATTTTTTATAAAGTCTGGTACTTATTCAACCAGTCTCTTTTGTTGGGGAATGTAAGCACATTGACACCGGTTGTCAAGTGGTGGTGGTGGGGACAAACACACATATATGCACACACACATATACACACACACATATATATACACGCATGTATATATATATGTCTACTAAATCCACTCACAAGGCTTTGGTCAGCTTGAGGTTATAGTAGATACTTGCCCAAGGTGCCACATAGTGGGGCTGAACTCAAGGCCATGTAGTTGAAAAGGAAGCTTCTTACCACACAGCCATGCCTGCAGCTATATACATTACATATCCACGTCTTCAAAATTATTTGATTTTATTTAATCATTCGCTGTTCTTTTTTTCTTTGCTTTTAGACTTGAATAGGGCAAATACAAAGAGTATTAGCAATGAACTTATGAGGTATCGAGTTGGTTAAAGGGAAATAGGCTTTGTCTTAGTGTCATAAATACAAAATACACATTCATTTGTTCTCATCAGAAATACATTTCCAGAGACTCAATCCAACAGCTTGAATTTGATTGTAACATCATGTTGATCAGTTTAAATTCTGTCATTAATAATCTTAAATAGAAACCACGTGTTAATCTAATCTATAAGTGCTCAATAATTATATACTTAGACATGTTCTACTAAACATTTATCAGACTCTTATTAGTTGTCATGTACACTATAGTGTTATTTTGTGAGCTCTAGTAAAATCAGAATTTACGAAGATCTCCTAGACTAGTTTTAAATACAACTCTGGACATACTGATTTGCTTTATTGTAATACTGGAGTTTTTAAAGATTTCAGACATGTATACACCTGTACAGATCAAATTCTGCAATTTTTGTCTTGGCAGTCTGCCTAAATTTTTGCTAGTTATCAAACAATTCTGATTGAGCCAAATATCTCTGTGAGTAATATGAATAATGTTCACTTGTTGATGTTAGATTGCCTTCTTTTTAAATATATCAGCAAGGTCAACGTGTTGTTGGCTTGGTATAGGTCAGATGTTCTCAACCATTACCTATGTATGAACTCCTTTGTTTACTATTTTATTCTGGTGGACCCCCATAGCCATTTGATATTTAAAAACTGGTTTTATTAGATACTTCTTTCGAAATTCCTGTTTTCCTTTTAGCACATTAACTTGTGTAGACTGAACTATGTAAAATATTAGGGAACGAAAACTAGCTGTTCCTTGCAATAAATACATCTAAATCAAAATTTTTTCATGGACCCTTAATAAACTACTGTGGATCCCCAATTTGGTATTTTGCTTGTGTGGTGGATCCCCAGGGGTCATATGAACCCCAGCCACTGGTATAGATCATAGTGAATCATAGAGGAAGATGGTGTCTGTTATCACTGAACATTCAAAATGAACAAATAACTGATATAATGTGAGGAGTTAGAAGCATTTCATGAAGGCAGTAATTGTCATTGATTCTAGTATGATGGGAAATATGGTTTCTTGTGCAGTTTACTGTGGTACATTTGGATTCAAAAGTAAATTTTAGGAAATAACCACTGATTTTGTCTAATGAAGACCTATATATTGAATAGAAACAAGCTCTAAAAATGTGATCAGTTTGCATTGCATTGCCTCTTAACATACATGAATATTTATTTAACTTAGCACTTGCTGATATTGATGCAGACATTAGGCTAAACTTGATACAGGCAAGCTTGATAAAATTTACCTTTATGATGGAAATGGGAGAGCTTACATGTCTTTTGATGAATTCTGTTCTTACAAAAGAAGCTTAAGCTTGAATGACTTGCTTGTTTGGGAAGAATTTCTTTTACAAAAATTATCACAATTCAGAATTGTTTTTTGCAAGTTGTTAGGCACTTTTTTTGTACTTAACGATATTAGCAATTTAGAAAAAAGAAAAAATGAAAAGCTAGCATATGCTACATGTTCTCATCTAACTTGTGAATGCATCAAAGGCACTCTGCAAGATGGTAATTAGAGATATTTCAAGTGAGTTGTACCAGCTGTGAAGTATTAACCAGAGACTCTAAACTTTAACTGCTATATAAGATTGATACAGGAGGACACAAACAATTTTATAGCGAAAGAGGCAACTGTCAATCTGTTTGTGGGTAGAAGGTCAGATCCCACAAACAGGGGTGTTAAGATCATGAAATGTTTTGCCAGAGGTTAATATAAAAGATGTTAATCTTGTCATGAAGTCTGCAATATGTGATTTTTATTCCATGTTGAATTCCATATTGATCAGATTCACTGATCAATATCCACTTTTGTGAAAGAGATATTTGGCATGGCATTGTCAGACTCTGCTTGTACTCATGCAATTACTGGAGAATTGTGGTTAGAAGTGCTTCTTGGAACTCTGAACGGAAGGAATAAAGACTTTAAGTTTAGTCAGTTGCTGTCACAAATTTGGGAATTTTAAAATTAAGTAAAAATTTTCAAATATTGTATAGTGATGTAATCTTTTATGCTGAATTCAAATTTGGAATTTATTTAACTCTTTGATGTTTAAATTGGCCATATCCGGCCAAAATATTCTGTTTTATATTCAAACCGGCCAGATCTGGCCTCTCACACCTACCCTAACAATATCATGCTAAAAATAGACAATAACATGATAGAAGTCTCAGAGCTATGATATAAATTGAATGCTAGAGGTTCAAGGTTTGATAATTTTTAGTCCAATCAGAAAACAGGAATTGGAAGCCAGTATTTTCTGCATTATAGCTGTCTGTCTCAGAGGTACAAAATGATATCACCTGTCAAAACTATTGGTGGTGAAAGTATCAGATTGCAGCTTTGCTTGTTGCTATAGAAACAGATACCAATGTTAGGTTTATGGTCATGTGCATAATGGTTGCTTTTGATTGACTAAAGTTATCCAAATTTTGCAATCTTTAAAAGCCATCAACTTTTTATTTATTAATTTATGGCAAAAACAAATTTCATTTTCATAATCAGCATACAAAACTAAATTGGTATACCAAATGTGATAAAAGCTGGAATAAAATTTTAAAAAAATACAAAATCTGTAACAGTAATCAAAAAGCTGTGAAGGTTCTGGCTTGATAAAAGAGCACTGGTGAAATCTAGTAAGGTGGTCAATCTTTCAGTTACTATAAGTGTCTGAGCTCTTGACTTTGTGGAAATTGATTCACCTCTTCTTTTAAATCATAGATCTATGAAAACTGGTGGCATGGTGTTGGACAAGCTGTTATTACACTTTTTTCTTGTATGTATGTTGCTTTTCAATTACATGTTTGTAGGTTCAGTCCCACTGTATATGTTGATAATTTCATTTTAAAAATTTCTATTTTTTTTTCAAGTTATGAAGAAACAAAGTCCGAAGGGGTGGGGGTACACTTTTTTAGGTATGCTTGTATTGTATCATCTCGATATGTTGCATGCAATCAATGGAGTTCATGAAGAAGTGTTCTGATGTTTCTAATGAGACTATTTGTTTGCTGCAATACATCTGTTCTATTTAAGTAAATAGCTTTATTTCAGATAAACATGAAACATGTAAAATAACTCACTTAGTGTAAAATAGTAAAAAGGACAAAAAAAGAACAGAGTGTTTAATTAGTAAACAAAGAGATTCAGCTAGTATGCTATTTATATCTGAAGACAGTAGAGATATTCTTTTCTACTCTAGGCACAAGGCCCGAAATTTGGGAGGAGGAGGGGGGCAGTTGATTAGATCGACCCCAGTACACAACTGGTACTTAATTTATCGACTCTGTAAGGATGAAAGGCAAAGTCAACCTCGGCAGAATTTGAACTCAGAACACAAAGACAGATGAAATACCGCTGAGTATTTTGCCTGGCGTGCTAACATTTCTGCCAGCTTGACTCCTTAAGACAGTAGAGATATTGCCACAACCATAACTCTGCTTCAGTTTCAAATCATTAAATTTTGACCCATCCTCCACAGCAGAATTGTTAATGCTGCTCCCTCTACTGCAGAGGATGGGCCTGCAAAAGCCCCTGTTCTGGAGTCATGTAAAAGCACCCACGTTGGCACTAGTGGTACCAGTGCTATGTAATAGCGCCTGTGCCAGTGCCACATAAAAAGCACCCAGCACACACTGTAAAGTGGTTGGTGTTAGGAAGGCCATCCAGCTGTAGAAACCAAACCAAATCAGGCTGGAACCAGGGGCAGTTCTCCAGCTCACCTGCTCTGGTCAAACCATCCCACCCATGCCAGTATAGAAAATAAACGTTAAATGATGATGAATAGGTTCAAAAGTTAATGTTAAGATAGGAGGCACTTTGTCTAAAAATTGCTGATAGCCATTTCAGCAAAAATTGAGTATATTCAAGTACATGATTTTCTATACAAGAGAAATACCTATCAAAAAACTGTTATCTAATCTGAATCTCCAATCTTTTTACCATCATTATCAATAAAATAATGAGAGGGTAAATTTGGTTTCAATTCCCAAGTTAAAAAATTTTTTGAGTAAAGCTTCATGTGTGACAAGCATAGTGAATCAGTTCATACTACGAGCACACTAGAAATAGATTCTCCTCAATGTCCAGATGCCTCACTAGAAGTGGTCAATAGCATTTATTAACCTAGGAGATGTAATTAGCAGGGGAGATGGTTGCTCAGAAAGTATACTTTTTTTTTAGTATACTAATTTTTGCTGAAAGTAAGAAATGGTTGGGAAAAGTTCAGGGCTTTACAAACTACTGTTGGCAATAAAAGTCTTTTCCCACAGAGTGAAATACAGATTATAAGATACTTGTTAGAATAACAATGCTGCATGGTAGTGAGACATGGGCCTTGAATGCAGAGGACTTGAGCAGACTGTTCAATGTAAGTATAAAAACATAGATATGTTTCGACCAAAGATTGGTCCAGGCCATGTCTAACTTAATAGCACCACCTGATAGGATTATCTAAATCCTTTTTACAGTCAAGTTTTGTCTATGGTCCATCGAAGTAGTGAGTTCTTGTTGAGTGAGTTGTATCCAGGTATGGGTGGCTTGTCTGGCATTCTTTGAAGAAAGCTGTCTAGACTCCGTTTAAAGCTGATAGGATCTGTTTCGGGACAATGTTAAACAGGGCAGGGCCTGTTGAGGAAAAGAAATTATGCCGCAATGTACCTATATATTGTGATCCTGAATTGGGCAGGGGACATATGGCTCGTGGTCGCAGCCATACATGAACAATATAGTACAAATATGTTGAGAGGAAAACCAAGCATAAGAAGAATCAGATGTAGTGTACAGGGGAAAAGAGTGCACTGGTGTGGACATGTGATGTGTATGGATGAGGCCAGCTATATAAAGTGCTGATGATGTGGATTGGAGCTTGCAGAAGGGGGGAAACCAGAAAGACAAGGGACAGGCTGGTGAAGGCTGACCTCAGGACCTGGAACCAAACAGCGTTTCCTCTACTTCAAAACATTTCAGAATTACACAATGTAAATTTATTTAATATTTTCTTTTTACAAAAAAGCCAATTTACCTACGATAATTGCAAAGCGTATCTTTCGGTCAAACTAGAGGGTTTGACCCGGTGGGAAACCCTCTAGTTTGACCTATCTTTCTACAGAAATTTTTGTTATAACAATAATTAAAGAGGAAAAAAAGGATGGTACATATACGTATGTATACATAACAGTTGACGATTCTGTGTATATTAAAAGAAGACGGTAGGTATGGAGAGGCTGTTCCTACCTAACAGAGAAAGAAAATAATACAGAATTGAGTGCCCCCCCACACACACACACACATAGACACACTTTTTTTTAACTATTACGATTGGTATTACAAAACTTTGCAAAAATAAAACAGCCTTACAATGAGAGAAATATTAAATAATTCTTGAAAAAAAGTCCAAGATTTGTGTACCATAATCTGTCTCGAGGAAAACTAAGAAAATGGAGGAGAAACACTACGAATTCAGAGGACAGCAGTTGTTAAAAACTGTGCTTCGTTAGGTTTTGTACGCTAATATATATGTGTGGTCTAATAATCCAGAATCAGAAAATGTAGGCACGTGTATATTTGTCGACAGAGTGGCATTCATCAAAGTATACTACATTACAGATGATTTTACCAATTAGATGATCATCTGATTATTTAATATCTTGTGCGAAACCAATTGGTTACTTATCTGATGTAATGGACTTAAAGCACTGGAAAGGAAAGAAAAGAAAACAGAATTGAGTGGCGCCCCCCCCCCACACACACACGCTCACTTTTTAAATAATTATTACGATAGGTACTACAACTTCGTAAAAATAAAACACTTAAAAACAGCCTTACAATTAGAGAAATATTAAATAATTCTTTAAAAAAATCCGAGATTTGTGTAGAAAAATCTATTCCAAGGAAAACTAAGAGAATGGAGGAGAAACACTAGGAATGTGTGTGTGGTGGGAGTATCGATGTTTGTAGGGTATGAAATTGCCTCTTCATAGGTTAAGAAATTCTTTTCTCTGTGCGTATATACATAAAAAAATTGCTTCCGTGTCTATTTTTTTGTTTGTGCACATGATTCACAATGAAATATATCTATTTCTACACGTGTCATTATATATATATATATATAATATATAAAGTATGCATGCCAATGTATCTTTGTAGACGTGACTTAACCTAATGGTTTAATCAATCCAATGTTTACACAAACAAGTCTATAATTAAGCCAATAATTCCACACAATCTATAATCTAATTCTACGAAATATCTGCAAAATCAAATACGCATGAATCATTGTACATTTGATGATTAAATAAACCAGAGAAAATCCATTAAAATACTTACCGAAAACGTCGAAATCAAATTTTAGTAGACCGTGACATTCAAAATGGCGTTCATACTATTTCTGGACACAACGACTTGTGTCAGCTGTTCAACTAGAAATTTAAAATGCCTTGATCTCAGCTGCAAACGACTGACGCTTAATTCGATTGGTTCAGATCGCACTTCTTATCCTAGAGGAAATCTAAAGGTTCTAATGGCAAAATTGTTTTTAGGTTTAGAATTTTTTAATCATTATTCGCAGTCTTTACTACATTTAATTTCCTTAGATTTTGTTTTAAAGATGCTTCCATTTAAGAATTCAAATAAATAACAGGTTATCAATGTTAAATAACAACAAGCTGGAAGGGTGAACAGATAAGGTATGATAGAGTAAAGAAAAGACAGGTTACGAAAACTTAATTCAAAGAAAATATCACAATTTGCCGAGGGAACATTCAGTAAGTTAGAACAAGGTAAGGGTGCGGTCTCCAGCATTAATGGTCATTCATTAAGAGCAACAATTAAGGACTGCCTAACTGCTATATTTTCTTGCCACAACATAGCTACCTCATTAGAATATTAATAGCTACAGAATGACCTTTGACAACACGATTGGACAATAGAGTAACAAATCTAACTAGCATAAATCAGTCACCTCTCCGCGTTAACATGATGATAAACATCAATAAGGCTGACCTTACCAGCTGGCTTCAAAAAGACCTGCCATGAAAAGCAAGAGGGGATTGACGTTTACGATGGCCGACGCCTGTAGGCATAAGCCCTCGAGGAAGAAAAAACAAGATAGTAAATACTATTTGCTCTGTTTAGTGCTCAAAACATGGCTGTATGGTCGAGGTTGCTTCTTGACCACGTGGATTCAGCTTTGCACTTTGGGCAAGTGTCTTCTATTATAGCCTTGAACCGACAAGAGCCTTGTGAGTGGATTTCATGGACGGAAACCGAAAGAAGCCTGTATATATATATGTGTGTGTGCATTTATGTGCGTCTCTATGTCCCTACCACCGCTTGACAACCAGTGTTGGTGTGTTTACGTCTCCGTAACCTAGCGGTTCGGCAAAGAGGCTGATAGACTAAGTACCAAGCTTTTAAAATTAAAATAAGTACTGGGGTCGATTCAATTCGATTAAAAAATTCTTCAATGCAGTGCCCCAGTATAGTCGCAGTCTAATGACAGAAAAAAGCGGATATATTTTATCTTTTGTTTCATTCATTGTTCTGTAACCATGCTGAGACACCACCTTCAAGAGTTTTAATCTATTCTATCAGTAACTTTTGACAAACTGCTATGCTACGAGGACGAAAAACAACTGACATCGGTTATCAAGCGATTAGGGTGGGGCACAGGAACAAAACGCACACACAGACGTGTGTGTGTGTACGACGGGCTGCCACACAGTTTCCCTCTACGAAATTCACTTGGCCTGGCGCTATAGCAGAAGACACTTGCCCAAAGTACTGCATGGTTGTAGAGCGAACTTATGCCATTTTGAGGCTGATTTTACAGCTGGTGTTTATAACATCAAAAAAAACCCATTCCCGTAGTCTTTTCCCAGTTGTTACTTCCTTGAAGAAAGTTTAATGAAGATATCTCTTCTTTGATTCTAATCAAATGTTCTGACCAACAATGGTTGGGACATATGCTTCAGATGGCGCAGAACTTTTGATAATGGAAACACTTTTTTTTTTTTCCTTTTTCTCCATCGTGCTTCACAAGCGTAAAATAATGTTATGGTGATAAACCATCAGTTTAGTTCTTCGGATTGGATGTTTGTTCATAAAGACTCGTTTTACTAGTTTTCATGTTCCACATTCTTTTCCGAAGTAAAAGAATGTTATTAGAAAGAAGACTTGCAATCTGGAGAATATGTTCGACTTTATCTGGAGATATATCAGAGATGACAATATTGAAATCAGAACGATTGATCGATCTTCTTAATATTCACAGCACGCCAAAGCGAGTATATGTACTGGTGATTTCTGGTTGATTTCTGTATTTTCGATGTGTGTGAAATTTGGCAATGCTAAATAATCCATCAAACTGGTATCTGATATAAAAACTTAGATTACTTGGGGAGGAAGTTAAAATAATATCGCAAGCAGATATAAGAAAGGACAAGTACAAGGTGCAAGAACGCAACCCTGATTCAGTTCACATGTAATTGGAAACTGATCCGGGAAGTTTGTTTTGATGAAAAACACAACCTGACACACCGTCGTCCTATGCTCTAACTAGTGAGGTGAAGTGGTTTGAGCTGCCAAAGCGTTGAAGAATCATTGACATACCAAACGCTTTTCCCAGATAGTAGAAGACAAGAATGGTTTCTGCTTTTTTTCTTGTGCACGCACACATAAGCTGTTTAATAGAGCACCTGAGAATATATGCTAGAGATGCTACATGAAAACGAGGTTTGGATGTTTTGCCTGTAAATACACGAAGTAAAACAACAGAGGAAGGAGCGAACAAGGCAGTGATTCATCCAATAGTTTGCACCTCTAGTAACTCCAGTGAGAAAGACATTGCGAATATCACGGAAACAAACAATGACATAATCCTGGAGATGCAGGGACAGCCCTAGGGTTGCTGGCGCCCCGGGATAGCTGAACTTCGTCGTGTACAAGCTGACAGTTGTGGAAATTTTGTCTTTGTCACGCCCTGGACGACTGCTCGAGTTGCCGGTGCCTTGAGCTGGCCTTGAAGAGAGAACAATTTCTTGACAGTGGGTACTTCCAGGTAGGTTTCTGTTTGGCTGGGGGTTGAAACATCGAACTGGTAATAGTGAGTATTTAGCATATTGAGAGGAAAGGTGGGGCCCATTTGAATTCGAGTCGACACCGTAGTTCCCAATTACATAGTTCCAGACGGTCGAATTTATGCTTATGCGAGCAGTGAAGTTATCCAAAAGGAATAGGTTATCAGATTATTGGTTCAGAGTAGCATATACTTCTTTATGTTGAGAACCTAGATTGAGCGCATGTGCACTAATCTCTGGTCAGCAAATCAGGGAGTGACATGATCCGAGAGCAAATACCAACTGGAGATTCGGGCAGCTTCTAGAGGAACTTGTTTCTGACATCCAGACCAACACTACGTATATGATTCTAGCTTTGTGCAACCTTTTTCAGAAGAGCGTGTAGTCAATCTCAGTTTTTATGATAGACTCTTCAGCTGAAGGCGGCTCTCAATGAAGCTCTTTGACGATAAGTGTAGTTCCACGTGGAAGCCTACTTCTTACAGAAGCGGAACCACATTCTAGACACCAAGACACAAGTTTCTTTTTTTTTTTCTTCCTTTTTTCGTATGATTTCAACCGCACT
>NC_069000.1:30020463-30028363 GCF_001194135.2 Octopus bimaculoides | reverse complement strand
GGGGGGGGGGGGAGATGAATCGCCTGATGCGGTTTCCAACCTAGCATGAGAAAGAGCAAGCTTTTTTTTTTTTTTCAGAACATCTTTTTAATGTTTTTTTTCTTGACTATATTTAGATAGCCAGTGACCGCAGTCACTACTTGAAAACAGAAAAAGTACTAACTGGTTTCACGAATCGGCTGATGAAATGATGCCTCTTTTGGGGGAAAAGTTTATGGTTTTCAAGGACTACCTTGCAAACCCGAGTTCAAACTCCCATTTAGAAATTTGGGTAAAGATACAGAGAAAATGTGTCTGGTGGAATGCAAAAACTCATGAAATTCAACGCTTTGCTGACACAATCAGCACATACGAGTTTTATAATGCAATTATTAATATTTTATCCTGCCAGAAAAGCAATTGCTCCTTTATGCACAGTTGACAGAAGCCAACCTCTCGAAGACAAGAAAAAAAAGATACTAGATTGTTGGACAAAACACTTTCGGGAAATTCTGGACTACGTAAATACAACTGACTCATTTGTACTTACTAAACTCTTAACTCTTTCTTTGATGCCAGAGTTGGATGAATTTCCATGGCCTCATGAAGTTACTACCGCATCCAACACATTGGAAAACAAAACCATATCTGCCGAGGTTTATAAGTTTGAAGGAGGTCATCTACGAGAGGAACTATGTAATGTATTGAGTTACTTCCCTTTAATTGTAACGCTGTTACTGATTGTTATATTTAACCAATCATAATTTAATAAAGTATTCAGTGCAAGCCTAACGATAGCGGCCTGACTAAACGAACTTCCTGTAAAGTCCTCGTCTGTTGTCTGACGTTGTAACACGACAGAACAAGCTATTTCATTTCCCCTTACTTTCTTGGAAAGCTGACAAAACACCCTATTCTTGGAAACTATTTAAGAAAAGTAAGCAATCACTGATTATGCAGGACTATTGATGGTGACATATCTTGTTTGGTGTATCACTTGTTTTGCCGCTGAAAAAAATCCTTGCTTGCATTCTGTTATTATGCCTCTTCCTCAAAATACCTTCAAGAGTGTTTCCCGAGTCTCAATGCAGCACAACCGACATAATTTTTGTATACAATGGAACATAGTCAGAGATTTCAAATGTCACCCACGTTTTCCTTCACACGTTGCATCTCTTTCTTGATAGACTGACTGCTAAAGTTTCTGAGTTGTAAATCTGCTCTGCCCTTTGAAATTAGTGTTGGTGTTAAACAGAGGTATGTTCTTGCTCCCATTCTTTTAAGCATCAGTCTTGTTGCTGTATCACTCCTCTCAAGGTACAACATGGATGTGAACAATAGAATATGTGTGAGGTATCTGCAGATTTTTGTCCACTCTAAAACTTTGTCCATAGGCTTTTATGATCAATAGTATGCAGGCAAACTTTGAAAATTCTTTAAACATGTGTAATCCATCAGTATTAAAACAATGACCATGAAGTGCATTCTCTGCTAGACTGAGCATGTAATCTATGGAAGATTCCCATTTTCTGTATGGTGAGCTAACAAAGGATTATCATCACCATAGTAGTCATAAGAACCATTGGAAGTTACTCTCTGAAACACATCTTCACTGACTGCTCAGTTCTTCCCAAGTACATTGAAAATCTTGCTGCAGATCAGAAAGCATGGAAAAGAGTAACTTTCAAGGTGTGCAATGGTTTGATGCTGAACACACCAGGCAAGAGGATAAATATAGAGCAATCCATCACCATTACCAAATTTATTCACTAAATATCAGCAATGCAATTCTTCATTGATGTTCAGCTTCTCTGCAGATTTGTCTCTTTTGTATATAAGCATCTACATGGTCATATATGAGGGGGTGCTGAAAAGTTCCTGGCTTTGGGGAGAATCAATTAATTGTGGTTTTATTCAACATATTCCCTTCTCAGATTCACACACTTATTGCAGCAGTCCTTCAGTTTTTCTAAGCAATGTAAAAGAACTCAGAAGGTTGGGCCTCCAAAAGATGCATTTGACCTAGACTGCCTTTTTTCCAACTGTTAAACATGGAGGAGAGTATGTGATGATCGGTGGGGGAGCTATATCTTGGAAATCTGCTGGCCCAATGGTTTCCCTTCTTGGCAGAATTAATAGGCAAGACTATTTAAGTATTTTACCTGATCAAATTCATCCTATGGTTGCAGAACTGTTTCCGGAGGGAAACGCAATCTTTCAGGATGATAATGCACCAATTCACACAGCTAAAGTTGTTACTGAAAGGCACAAGGAACATTCTAGTGAAGTGGAACATCTTATCTGGCCACCACAGTCCTCAGATCTCAATATTATTGAACATTTATGGTGCAGTTTAGAAAAACAAGTAAGGAGTTGATATCTTCGACCATCATTACTACAAGAACTGGAGACTGTTTTAGCTAAAGAATGGACAAAAATTCCTTTGGAAAAAATTCAAACTTCGTACGAATCCATACCTTGTAGAATTCAAGCTGTAATTACTGCCAAAGGCGGTCCTACCCCATATTAAAATTAATTTGTTTGAAATTTTAAGGTGTTTCCACTTATTTTATCTAACCCCTGCATATATACCCCCTTGTCAGGAAACCATTTGAAAACCAGTAACCTGTCTATTATTATCTACATTGATAATCTCTATTAATCAAAATTTTTTTTCTTTTTTAACTCACTATATTACGTATGCATGATCCTACCATAGTTATATTCCATGCCATCCCCAGCGCTCCAACCACCTGCAGTGTGTGGAGTCCTGCATATCTTGGAGTTTGTGTTTTTGTTTTTCTTTTATGCGAAGGTGGTGAGGATAATGGCCAAAACTTTGTAGACTCTCTTAGATTGATATATTGGGTCAGCCCATAAATAATGTGGATTTTTTAATACTTTTATTTTTCAAAATTAAGATAAAGTTCTTTTTTAATCTAAAATATACTCTCCTTCATTTTCTTCAATACTCTTCCATCTATCTGGTAGACTTACAAGGCCCCACTTCTAAAATTCACTTGTCCATGACAAAAAATACTCCTCCAGTACTGTTCTGACTGCATCTACAGAATTCACATTTTTTCCATCCAAATGATTTTGAAAACTGTGGAATAAATGATAATCAGATGGGGCAATATCCAGTGAATATGGTGGGTGGGGCATTGTTTTCCATCCAAACTTCTCCAGCCTTTGGAGTGTCATCTTTGTAGTACGTGGCCAAGCATTATCCTGATGGGAGAACACCTTTCGTCTTGAAACCAAAGATGGTCATTTTTCTTCTAGTGCTGACTTAAGCCACTCAAGCTGTTTGCAGTAGATCTCCTTTGTTATCATTCTGTTTGGGTGTAAAGGTTCAAAGTGGACTAAACCATATCCCACCAAACAGATAACAACACCTTACGAGGGTGAAGACCTTCTCTAGCCTGGAGTGCCAGTGTTTCTCCTTTCCCTACTCACTGTCTTTGGCACTTGACATTCTTTGGCACTTGACATTCAGTCCAAAAAAAGTTCATTCATGAGACGTGACAGCAAAGAAGAGCACACACTCATTCTCTGCACACGTTTAGACTCGGAAAGTCTGTGAGGGACCCATTGATCCAATTTGTTGACTCTTCCGATGGCACGCAGGTCTTTGAATGACCAAATCCAAGCTTCTCTGCTAGTTCCTCAACAGTTATGATGGGATTTTGTTCCACCAGGGTTTGCAGGATGTCCTCATCGAGCTCTACAGAACTTCCAGGACAAGGTTCATCCTCTAGGCTGTAGTTTCTGGCTCAGAATTTCTGGAACCACCGTTGACACTGGCTTATGCTTATTGTCTGATCCCCATATACTGCATTAATATTCCTTGCACTTTCCATTGCATTGTTGCCTTCATTGAACTCTTAAAGCAAAATATGCCAAATATGCTCCTTTATCACTTCCATTATACCTTTGACAAAATAACTGTTAAAATCGAACTGCACTCTTTAAAACTTGCACTAAGAATAAGGACAAGGTAAAATTACTATCTGCTTTTATAGCAAGCTGATGCAGGCAGTTTATTTCCTCCCCCTTTGACTTTAGTTCATGCATTTGAAAAAAACACATTATTTATGGGACCCAATAGATGCAGTTGTTGCCTTTAACATCTTTAGGTCAATGGCTGTAGGAAAAAGCATGAATGGAAGGGAATTTGAGACTATTGAAGTTTGTCAGGGGAAGATTGGACAAAGTGTTCAATGCGGGTTCTGGAAAGTGAGGCACAGTAAGGGTGATTAGAAGAGGAGAATATTTACAGTCAGCTTGTTCAAAAGAACAGAGGCCATTTTAATAGTGATAGCAAACAAACAGCATAACTGTGAGCCAGTAGTTTAAGTGTATTGCTGAGTGAATCATTGTTAATCTTTCAGAGCTGGCCTAAGATGCCTCTAAGTAAAGCATTCTCAGAATGCAGAAAGAAATTAGAAACTATAAGATATTCAACCTACTGTTCTAGTTTTTCTACCTACTACCTACCATTATGCTGAACTTCATTCATTCTGTCTCTATGTTTCAAAATGGTTAAGGCTGCCATGAATGAAGGCAGCAATGTTCAACTAGATGTGGAAAATTAATATAAATTCTGTTATGTTTCTGCTTTTCTTTTTTCTTTAAATTTTTACTTTCAGGCTAATCAGAGGATTGTCTTAGATTAGTGGGATTACCTTACTTGGCATTCTATTCAATATCTGTAGTTTGATGTCTGTAGGAGAAACAAGAGTGGGTAGGGAGTTCCAGAAGGTTGCAATTCCTTTCTCTAATCTTTGTGGCCTTCTTAGAAATCATTCACAGAATTATTACAATATTGGAGTGTTTTGCAGGTTTTTATACGCCAAGTTGAAATCCTGTTGAGGCCAGCTTTATATTTCATACTTCTGAGAGCAATAAAATAAAGGATCAGTTGAGTACTGAATCAACATAATTGACTGACTCTGTCATCCCATCAAATTTCTAGTCTTATGCCTGTGTCAGAAATCCATATTAATGTAGTTATTTAGTTAGATCACTAGTTCTCAATCAGGGTCCTTGTGACCAGGGTGGAGGTCGGTGGTCCATATAAGATTTTGTTGCTAAAATTTCTGTGCAATAAAATTGGTGTTGTACCTCTAAAATACAGAAAATATTTCAACAATATTTTTATACAATTCTTAATAATGTTCAATCATAAAAATATAATAGGATTTTATTTGAACATTGAATGATTAGGGTTACGGTTAGGGTTAAGGTTAGGGTCTGAGTAAAATAAGAATCAAAGGGGTCCATAGGTAAAAAATAGTTGAGAATCTCTGAGTTACAGCAAGAGAAAGAATGCTGTTCAAAGCATTTGCAGGCATTTCCAAACTGGTGATGTGAGTGTAGCTGATATTCATTTTCAACTTTTATAAGTTGATGTCTGTAAAAAAAGCAGTTCCTTCTAGGGGTTGCAATTCTTTTGAGAAAGGATTACATAAAATATTTTGTACAAGGTTTGAGTAGTGAAACATCTTAAGGTTAAAGCTGTACATTAGGTGGACTTGGTTTGATATGATAAACAGTTTACTAGTTTACAAGAGCAGCAGAGGTTGTAGCTCTTTTTTTAATTTTTTTTTTAATGGTTCATCTGGATGAAAGGGCTGTCATCCATGGCTTCTACATTAATTCTGAGACCAAAGGAAGGAGCTGTGTCTGCCTTTTTCAGGCTCTCTCCAAAGCTGTTAACATTGACACTGTTAACGTTCCTCTTAAACAATGTCATGTTGAAGTCATCATCATCATCATCATCGTTTAACGTCCGCTTTCCATGCTAGCATGGGTTGGACGATTTGACTGAGGACTGGTGAAACCGGATGGCAACACCAGGCTCCAGTCTGATTTGGCAGAGTTTCTACAGCTGGATGCCCTTCCTAACGCCAACCACTCAGAGAGTGTAGTGGGTGCTTTTACGTGTCACCCGCACGAAAACGGCCACGCTCGAAATGGTGTCTTTTATGTGCCACCCGCACAAGCCAGTCCAGGGGCACTGGCAACGATCTCGCTCGAAAATCCTACAGGAGCCAGTCAGGCGGTACTGGCAACGGCCACGCTCAAAATGGTGCATCTCATGTGCCACCCGCACAAGAACCAGTCCAGGGGCACTGGCAACGATCTTACTTGGCTTGCCGGGTCTTCTCACGCACAGCACATTTCCAAAGGTCTCGGTCAGTAGTCATCGCCTCGGTGAGGCCCAATGTACGAAGGTCTCTGCAGAAAAATCATGGGTAAGGAAAGAAAGAATTCCAGAAGACTGACAATGTGGAAAAGAATGACTGAAACCCTTTAACATTTAAACCAGCCATCTCCAACCCAAATATTTTACCCATTTTGTGTTCAAAGTGACCAGATTTGGCCTCTCACACCTACCCTATAATGACATTCTAAAAATATGCAATCTCATCATCAAAATCACAAAGCTATGAGATAATGCATTACTCATTAAAAGCAATGTGAATCAATAAGCATTACATTTGGTAGAGTAATCTGCATGCTGAAGAGTTAATATTTGGTTTGTAGGTGAAATACAATATGACTGATGAAAAATGGTGAGACAAGTAAGTCAGGTGGGCTTGAGTAGAAAGGGAACAAGATCAGCCAGTTCTAAGAAGAAAAGGCTACTGTGTTGTGGTGGAAGAGTCCAAGAGAGGAGACAGTACTTCTATGAGGCTGGGGCTGGGAGTGTGTTGGTGAGTGACTTCATGCTAATCAATTGGGAGACCTTAGGATGTTTAAATATGTAGTACAGCTCTATAAGAGCACCATCTCAAACATGCATGACAGCATTGTCCCAGATGTAGCAGCAGTTGAAAAGGCAGGGTGAAGAAACAGCACATTGTTGGGCCAGCAATTATAGTGAGTTTTTTTGCCAACCAACAAGATGGTGGTCTTTTGAAAGTAATCTAGGATGTTTTGTGTGAAACTTGAGCATTTCCCATTGACTTCAGTGGTGTTCTAATGTGGGTCTAGAATGTTTTTGTGTAAAGTAATTATAACATCAGAAAGAAACAAGCAGTATTCTCGTGTATGGCACACTTGAGGTTATTAGGAGACCAGGAAATCATAGCACATGTATTAAAAACAATGGGATGAGCTAACTAGTGAACTTTTATTCAGTCTTTTAACCTGCTAGAAAGAGCAGCCAAATTTTCAAATCACCATCTACGAAAGAAAACGGGAAGATACATTAGAAAATGTAGTTCTCAAAATCTAAAAAAGAAAATCCAGGTTAGTCACATCTGGAAGGTCTTGATAATGGGTCTTCTTGATCAGGGCTGATTTGGGGACTAAACAACAACAGGAACTATAGGAAGTGGTAGGACTGAAGATTTGAGAATTTTGGATCTCACTGACAAGACAAAAAACGTCAAGATGAGTGGGCATGTGATAAGTTGTAGAGCAAACCCAGTATGGAAGGAAATTCTTGTTAAAACAAAGTTGTTGTTGGTAGTGGTGATAGTGATGCCATTGATGATGATGGTGGTGGTGGTGGTGAGATATAAAGAATATCTTGTGAGAGAGTGTTAATATCCAATGTACTAGCTAAGTCTTTAAAATGGTATCACATGTTTCATATCTTAATTATTAGGAAATGCAAATTTAATCCATCCATCAAATTGTTAGCATGGTTGGTGTTAATGTACTTAATGAAATGAATAAAAAGTCTTATTAATTAAAAATAAAATGCAGGCCTATAAAAAAGGCTTCTTTCAATTTTCATCAACCAAATCCACACAAAAAGTTTTTGATCAGCCCAGGGCTTTAGTAGAAGACTTGCAAGGTACGATGCAGTGAGACTGAACCTGGAACCATGTGGTTGGGAAGCAAACTTCTTATCACACAGCCCTGCCTGCACCACCTATATATATATATATATATATATATATAT
>NC_069000.1:30009500-30020243 GCF_001194135.2 Octopus bimaculoides | reverse complement strand
TGTATATATTAATATTACCTCATCATTTCGCATGGGTAGCAAAAATTACACAAAAAACCAGGATATCACACCCGTTTTATAGGTAGAGATACCAAGTTGAAGTGATGCATTTTGAGTAGATATGAATAATAACAATAAATGGAGCAAAACACATATAAATAAAAGGCATATAAATAAAAGTTCCTTTAATTCCTACACATGTTTCAAAATATATGTGTGCTCTCCTCCAAAGAAGTAAGAGCTGCTGGAATTCCACATATATTCATCGTCAGGGAATCAACATATAAAAGCAAGACAAATGCGAAATGATGAGGTAACTTACGAGCTATAACATTACATGGCCAAGTAAGTGACTGTTAGAAGTAAGAACGCTTGTTTACATAGAGTTTTAAAGGGAGGAGGCTGTAAATGTAATGCTAAAGGTTTAAATTAAATGATTAAAAAGGGGGAAGGAGGGCAAAATAGATCACAGTAAAGTGAGCTAGAAGTCGTAAGCTAATTGCTAAGTTATATATATATATATATATATATAGTCAATCCAAACATGAATAAGCAAGAAAAAACAACAACGTGAGGACGTGGAATAAGTACAGTGTTATTGGACGCTCAGGAAAGGAAAGAAAAGAAAGAAGATTTCATGTTTCGGGCGCAGCTCTTCATCAGAAATATAGAAAAAGTCCAAAGAAGGGAAGACGGAGAAATAAAATCGCCAACGATACACACGCAGTCATATATATATATATAAATATAAATGTATAAACAAATGACGTAATGTATACTGAATGTAAAAACAAATGGGAGACATACAGAAGGTCCGTAGTTCTTCATCAGTTACTGACCAATTGCACTTAATACAGTAATCCATGAGATTGCAATTGAGGGAATTTGTAGGCTAGAAATTGGGGGTGGTGAAGTCAAAAATACTCTGACAATCACTTCAGACTCTTTCCAGAGGTATGGCAAGGAGCTTTATACTGCTGCCATACATATGACCGTTCAGCAGCAACCCTCTCCAGCAGCTTCACATAGCTATCTGAACTGAGATGTATGACAGTATGATGTCAACCTTACTGGAGGAACACCCAAAGACCATCACAGTCTGAGGGGAACTTGGTTTTCATGATATGTAGGACATTACATGGATTGAAGGCAAACCATCTGTTTCTAGGTGTTGTACAACTGGTCCTGACAGAAATTCTTTTCCTCTGAAAAGAGCCAAATCATTGCTGGCTTAGTAGTATTACTCAGCTTGTTCAGGAGTTTCTTTGCCTCTGTCAGGTGGTTCTCCATGGGCTTGGCTGTCAAAATTTGTCCCTTGCACTTCTTGTATAAGTGGTTGCAAAGGTCTTCATTCAGAGCCAGTTTCATGGTGTCAGCTCTAACACCCGTCTCTGTTACCAAATTTTTGGATCATCCATCACCTTGTCCTGCAGTTGTTGGATGAATCCCAGCATGCTGATGCAGTCAGAGCACCTTCTATGTCTCTTCCTGCTGGTGACGACTTTGTAGCCCCCATTGTAGCTGTCCATGTTACATCTTACAGCCCTTAAGGTGTTTCCAGAGCACAGAATAGTTATTTTGACATTGGCATCTTCACACCCAGAGCAAATCATCATGCAATATTCAGATGGTTTCAAGTTCTCCATATCAGTTACCATTTTCTCAACTACAACTTTAATCTTTATGCTCTCCAACATTGTTGACTGTTCACCAACACATCAAGTTGTTCTTGGGAAAAAAAAGACAGAGAATTATCAAATTTATCCCAAGCACTTTGTGTGTGTGTGTGTAATATTATCAATGCCATCATCATCATTTTAACATCCACTTTTCCATACTTATATGGGTGAAATGAAATTTTGTTGAGGCAGATACCCTTTTTGTTACCAATGCACATGGCATTAAGATTTTTATAGCTCATTACATATATAAGAAAACCAAACCTTACCATTTGGTTTTCTTGCAGAATGTATCCCCTGGTAATTTCTGCTACTTCTTGTTTCAAGTTATGTCATCACTTAGTGTGTATTTGATTATTTGCGAAAAAAAAAATCTTTGCCTAGAAATACTGGTAATGTGTGTTGTTTGCTGAGTAGGTCTAATAAGACTGAAAGACATCCATGATTGTTACCCCACTACTATAATCAAGCTCAGTATCTACTGCATTTGTATGTCAATTTATTAGTACAAGCAAAGAAGGGCAGTCCTCATCGCCTTTGCAGCCCTTCTTTAATCAGGAAAATACCTACAAGTGTTCTATATACTAGTTTCCAGTCCAACATGAAATACTTAAGAATTCCACAATTCTCCCTCTGTTTGCATTGGCAGTTGTATCTATTATTTAACCTCTTTACTGGATAGGTACTTATTTACAGCTGGGTCGAATGGCTATGATAATGATGATGAATGATGGTAGTTTCTTGTAGACTGAGAAAGATGGTTCTACAATTTCTAGCTGAACAATCTGCGCAAATGATTTGTTTATAATGATCAAATGTTTGTGCTGTACATTGGCTTTCTCCCTCCATCAAATCAATGTTGCCTGGATAGACACACACAGTATACCACATGTCAGGTTTTGAAGTGATTGCTCAAGAACACAATGCACCACCTGGTCCAGGAATTGAAATCACAATCTCACAATCATAAGTGCAACACCCTAACCACTAAGACATGCACCCTTATGACTGACTATACTACAATACATCACATTTGTTTACAACTGATGGACCATCTTTCCTTGTGATACACACTTACAGCTACAGGGTTCTTATTTACAACCTGCCTCACATGAGACACAATTTACAAATCAAAGGACCATTCTTGATAGCAACTTATGTCTTGGGCATAAACACATCGCAGAGTTGATTCCATGCAAATAAATCAATGGCTATTCAGTCTGTGGGCCAATATCATACCTCTGGCTTGTTGTAATTGTTCCACTGAGTTAAACATGATTTTAAAAAACACATAGTCATAGATTCAATAGAAAGTGGTGATGTTGGTGACAAATCGTGTGACATTTCCATGAAAAATCTTCAAATGTCATCTCTTTTGCTCTTCCTACACAGACAAGACAATTGTGATAAACACAAAAATTTGGTGAACTTGTAGGAATTCGGCAAGTGCACTTATTTGGAGGTGTAGTAGAGGTTTTTATAGAGCTAATAGTGGTGTGTTATATTCTGTGGTATGTTAGAAAACTGCCAAATATAAACTTAATGTGTGTGTGTGGTGTGTGAGAGATCATCATCATCATCACCAACGTTTTTCATGCTGGCATGATCTGGATGGCCTGACAGGAACTAGCAAGACCAAGGGCCACACCAGGGTCCTTTTTTCCATACTGGCATGGATTAGATGATTTGACAAGGGACCACTGAACAAGAAGACTGCACTGAGCTCCAATGTTTGCAAGTGTCATAAAACTAAAAACCTCTGTAAAATAGCTGACATTAGGAAGAAAAAGCAAACAATGGAGTTTGATTAAATGGCTCCTATCAAACCATCCAACCCATGCCAGCATGGAAAATGGATGCTAAGTTATGATGAGGGTGATGAAATATGTATGTTCATTCTTTTACTTGTTTCAGTCACTAGACTGTGGTCATGCTGGGGCACAGCTTTGAAGGGTTTAGTATTTATTTTTCTTTTAAGCCTGATACTTATTCTCTCAGTCTCTTTTTGCCAAACCATTAAGTTACAAGGACGTAAACAAACTAATACTGGTTTTCAAGCAATGAAAGGGAAAAACACAGGCACACACACACATATAAAATATAAAGAAAGTCAGGAGGTACAAGATGACTATATTTATTTCACCATTTGATAGCCATAGGTTGATGGCTGTTTATGTATGTAGTCGGGTCCACTAAAGAAGCTTTTTTGTCATTACCACTGGATTATATAAATCCATATATTATACATTATATATATATATATATATATATATATATATATTTATATATATATATAGGCTTCTTTCAGTTTCTATCAACCAAATCCAAACTCACTCGCAAAGCTTTGGGGCTATAGTGGAAAACATTTGCACAAGGTACCACACAGTGGGACCTAATGTATCTAAAAAGGGTCAGAAGTGTTTTATCCCCGCCTCTCTCTATATATATGTATATATGTATACATATAATATGTAAAAATATTTATATGTATGTATACATGACCAGATCAATAAGTATTTGGACTGTTGCCATAGTAATGAAGCTATAGCATACTGAGTGAACCCACTTGTCACAGATTGACCTTGAACTCTGCTGTGCATGCACACCAAGTTTTAATGTTCTAGCTCACTTCCACTGTTTACAGCAGTGCTTGGAAAGAAGATGTGTAGTGTGTGATCGTCACATTGACCATGACTGAAAGTTGAGCAGAGAATCTGCATCAAAGTTGCAGAAAATGTATGGAGAGGAGTGTATGAGCTGCACACAAGTGTACAAGTGGTTCAGATGTTTCCAAGATGGCCAAAAATATGTCAATATTAACGAACGTTCTGGGAGACCTGCAACCAGCAGAACTGACAAAAACATTGCAGATGTGCTTGCAGCTGTGAGGGGAAATCATCAAATCACCATCTGTGAGTTATCAGAGGATGTGCAGATTAATTACAGTTCAGTTCAATCCATTATCACTGAAGATTTGGGTCGGAGATGTGTGTCTGCCAAATTTGTGACAAAACTGCTTTCAGCTGACCAAAAAGACACTCAGATTTCATTTGCACAAGATCTCCTTGATTGTGTCAAGAAAGATGAAGACTTTTTAAAAATAGTCATAACAGGTGATGAATTGTGGATCTATGGCTAGAATTGGTAGCATACCACAAGAAAACTACCGGCTGTTTGGGAATTCTAAGGGTGAACAAGCTCTAATTGTACTCTTATACGTTCTTAACAGAACACACCTCAACTGACTATGTGTGTATGTATAAAGAAAAAGGAGGTAGTCAGGATTTGAATAAAAACTTTTTTCAGCACTTTCATCTCTTTGTGTGATTCATCATGAATCCTTCAAAGGGATGAAAGCACTAAATAAATAGTTTTTATCCAAATCTTGACAACCTTCTTTTCTTAGGGTGGCACATGAGATGCACCATTTTGAGCGTGGCCGTTGCCAGTACCGCCTGACTGGCTCCCGTAGGATTTTCGAGCGAGATCGTTGCCAGTGCCCCTGGACTGGCTTGTGCGGGTGGCACATAAGACACCATTTCGAGCGTGGCCGTTTTCGTGCGGGTGACACGTAAAAGCACCCACTACACTCTCTGAGTGGTTGGTGTTAGGAAGGGCATCCAGCTGTAGAAACTCTGCCAAATCAGACTGGAGCCTGGTGTTGCCATCCGGTTTCACCAGTCCTCAGTCAAATCGTCCAACCCATGCTAGCATGGAAAGCGGACGTTAAACGATGATGATGATGATGATGATGATGATAAATCTGTACATAACCTAAAACCAAGGTGCCATGTAAAAAGCATTGATGTGGGTGCTAGTGCCATGTAAAAAGCACTCAGTTCACCTTATAAAGTGGTTGGCATTAGGAAGGGTACCTAGTTGTAGAAACCAAGCCAAAACAGATTATGGAACCAGGTGCAGCCCCTGGCCAATTCCTATCAAGCTGTCCAACCAATGTCAGCATGGAAAATGGACGTTAAATATTGTTGGTGATGATGATGACAATGACTTCAGTCTATACACATGTGCATGTACATGTGTATAGATTTGGTAGAATCCATCCATTGGAACCTGAAAGAAGCCCATCGCATATATATATATATATATATATATATATATATATATATATATATATATATATATATATATAAAGCTAATAAGTAACAAGGATGTCCAGGTATCCTTGTTATTTGCTTTTTATTCACCTAACTTTGAGCTGTGCAGACTATACTGAACTGGCTTGGTCCCCCAATTTAAGTACCTAATTCAACTGAGTCTTAATTATATATATATATATATTTGTTTAGTTTGGACAAACATATGTTGTGATGCATTAATAAGGTCTATGAATATCCATCTGCAATTAGCAGAATTGTTAGCACACCAGGCAAAATGGTTAGTGGCATTTCGTCCATCTATACATTCTGAGTTCAAATTCCACCGAGGTCCACTTTGTCTTTCATCCTTTTGAGGTCAATAAAATAAGTCCCAGTCGAGCACTATGGTCAATGAAATCAACTTACCTCGCCCCCAAAATTGCTGGCCTTGTGCCGAAATTTGAAACCATTATTATTATTATTAAGGCAGTGAACTGGTAGAATTGTTAGCATGCTAAGGTCGACTTTACCTTTCATCCTTTCAGAGTCGATAAATTAAGTATCAGGGAAACACTGGGGTCGATGTAATCGACTATTCCCCTCTCTCCCAAAATTTCAGTCCTTGTACCTATATTAGAAAGGATTAATATTATTATTATTATTATTATTATTATTATTATTACTACGTGTGTGTGTATGTGTGTGTGTCACCAGCCCTTGTTTATGCCCCCGCAACATAGCAGTTCGGCAAAACAGACCGATAGAATAAATACCAGGCTTTAAAAAAACTAAATACTGAAGTCGATTCCTTCGACTAACAATAATTAAATGCGGTGCCCCAGCATGGCCGCAGTCTAATGATTGAAACAAACGAATGATGAAATATAAAGATATGATTATTTTTACTCTTTTTATAACACTTGATTTAGACTTTAAATTTCGGCATTTGTCTACAACTTGACACCCCTGCTTTATGACAATAGACTCAGCCTTAGACTTCTATCAGTTGCTAACGAAGTTCCTTAGTTAGCGAGCCATGCCAGGGAGACTGCAAGTTATAAAGGATCGGAAATGGAGAATACAAATGAGGAAGAACATTTACACTACACCCTTAGCTCCCATGATTAGAGGAGAAATCGATTGCGATGTTTCCCTGCCCCTCCGGCGGGTGCCCGGCATCTTCGGCTTCACCATCACCAGATTACAATAGTTTAATTACCCTAATACCCCATTCTTAAACAATAGACTCACTATTAGAATTGCATAATTCCGTTAACTACTCTAACACTTCCTACTTTCTCTAAAACAATTGACTTTGTTACAACACAATCACACCACCACTACCACTATCGCTACTACAGCTAATCATTATCAACAACAAAACGTGGAATTCTTTTCGTAGTCTCTTGACTTGCTAGAAATAGCAGCTAAATACCATTCATCTCACGCTCTACCGTCTTTAAAAAAGAAGTCACATTGTAATGTAGTAACAGATGTACTATGACTGAACTAATGGGCAGAACAGTCACGGCTGGAACATCTTTGATTACAGCTCCGCTCTGTCAAGCTGACCTGGGGCTAAAGAACATCATTACCATTTCGTGCCAACAAAGAAACCTTTATGTTGTCACTCGACTTGCTAGAAATGGCAGCCAGATCTGTCTCAAATTATATCCCGAAATCTTAAAAAAAACCCCAGACACGTGTGTATTCAGAATAATGTAATTTTAGATATGTTATAACTTGAAAGGTGCGATTGTCACGGTTGGAACGCATTTTATCCTTTGTTCAATCAGTATTGATCTGACGTGAACAACAGCACTGACAACTACAATATTGCCACTACCACAACTTTAGCTTTGCACTCCTTCATACAACAACACTACACCACTGCATTATAGTTCTACGATTCACTTGTCAGCCCCTACCAATATATTTCCAAACACAATAGACTCCATAACAACGACGACTGCAGTTTAACAGCAACGACCAAACAACCGCTCCGTTATCACTACTAACAACAAATATCGGTCAAATCTCCCTTAATTCACACACTGTTTTCTTTAAAAATAAGAAAGAACACATTGGATAACGAAATCCGCTGTCTGAAAAAGAAAGAAAAAGTGAAATGATCACGATTGGAATGCTTTCGATCATAAGCCTACTCGATCGGCTTTCGTCTTGTGTTAAACGATAGCAATAACAAAACGTCAGTATATTTAAAGTTCTTTATTTACCCTGTTATTCCCCTCTAGTTTTACTAAATATAAAGGACTACCAAAATAATACTATAGTTGTGAAAGTTCTGTCGTTATCCTGTCATCCCCCATCAAATTCTCTAAACACAGCAGACTATACCATAACGACAGTTATGGGGGGGGGGAGTTTCTTATGTTTAGATTCGAAAGTTTTTTTAATAATCCTGTCATCCCCATTAACATCTCTAAACGTAACGGACTCTGCCAAACCACTACTACAGCAAAAGTTCTATAATAATCCTGTCACCCCTCCATCAATTTCTCTAAACGTTATGGACTCTGCCCGTACCACAAGGATAATATAGTTGCGAAAGTTCTATAGTAATAGTCATTCCTCATCCATTTTTCTAAACGTTGTAGGCTCCACCATCACTACACTTTGAGACAACATAGTTGCGAAAGGTCTGTAATTATTCTGTCACCCCCACCTCGATGTCTCTAAATGTAATGGACTCTGCCAGTACCGCTATGACAATATAGTTGCGAAAGTTCTATAATAATCCTGTCACTCCCCATCAATTTCTTCAAACGTAATTGACTTCACCAACACTACTGTGATAGCATAGTTGTGAAAGTTCTATCGGTAGCCTCTGGTATTCCCCACTTAAATTTTCCAGAGTAGACTCCACCCCTACGACAATAGTTACCAAAGTTCTATAAATATTCTGTCATCCCACATCACTTTCTCTGAACACATTAGAATTCACCATCACCACTACTATAACAAAAGTTTTCCAACTCTCCAATCTAGCTACCCCACCCCACAAATTTCTCTTAACACAATAGACTCCACCGCCATCCATCGTCCCGGCTCCGCCACAACCTTCACAACAGCAGAGTCTCAACAAGTTCTTGCTAAAACAGGAAGCAACGAAGTGGCGGTGCTGAGAGGGTTGTTCTGTAGGAGGTTCATCAGCTGCCCTCATTGTTCTCACTCTCTCTTTCTTCCTTTCTCTCTCTATGTGACTAATAGAAAATAACTGTATAAAACATAGACTGACAAAATGTGTGTGTGTATATAGACACATATATATATGTATTCTTTGTAATTCTACTTCGCGAGTTGGTACAGCACCATAGTTTTGTTTCACAGAGAAACACACCACAGACCTGTATATTATATCAAAAGTTTATATATATATATACATACATATATATATATATTAAGTTTTCTATATAATATCACATCATCTATGTACGAATTATCATATATTATACATTTTTATAATTATATATATATATAACCATATTTCAATAGTTTCTACAGTAGCATTATTTGTTACCCACAGAAATAAACCGACAGACACAGGATTGTTTGTGTGTGTGTGTGTGTGTGTTGGAATGGAAGCAAGACATCTAGTCTTACCAAAATGGATGTACAGCTAAAAGGATGTCTAATATAAAAGTTGCTGTCAGAGTCAGGCCTCTCACCAAACGGTAAGTTTTTCTTTAACATATATATATCTATCTATATATATATATATATATACACACACATCTTCTGTTTTTGTGATATCCATTATTATTATCATTATTATCATTATTATCATTATTATTATTATTGTTATTATTTTTATTATCATTATCATTATTATCATTATTATTATTATTATGTAATAATAACATCTGGTTATATACACACACACGCGCGCATGTTAGTAACGAACTGGTAAAATGAGTCCTCATCTGCGGGAGACGGATGTACGATTCTTTTTAACGTAAATTCTATTTTGTGTTTGTTTGTGCGAATGATTGAAACTTGGTTTTGTCGATTCGGCAAAAGATTTGGAAGATTTTAGAACTTTCGGCTTCCACTGAGATATAGCGCGCACACATATACACGTGCGTGCGTGCGTGTGTTTGTGTGTGTGTGTATTTATATACATATACAGGCATACCTCAAGTTACGTCTTTTGGCAGTTCATCTTTTTCGGCTTTACGTCGGTCTAGGCGAATATATTTAAAAGCATTAATAAGTTTTAAAATACCTCAAAACCAATAGTGAAGTGGGAAAAAGCCAATAAAGTGCATGTACAAACCATTTATTAAAATAGATGTCAACTAAAATAGTTTTTAAAAATGCTTTTCGTGTTACGTCGTTTTTCGAGTTAAGTCGCTTGGAACCAATTATCGATTTAAGTTGAAGTATGCCTGTATTTAGTTTTGTCTTTTATTGAAACTGAAAAACCATATCCTTTACATGTGGTGTGTGTGTGTGAATGTAAAGAGAGCGTGTATGGCTGATCAGGATCCTGGTTTGTGTATGTAGGGTTTTGTAAGTGCTGTGTGCTCGTTTGTTTAAACTTCTCCTGTAACTTTATCTACATATATGGTTGTGTGTGTGTGTATGTGTGTGTGTACTCTACAACTAGTGTGTGTATATCGTTTCGAGGTGTTTATAGAGATTATTGCGCACACGCTTTATTTAACGTTATTAATAAATGTATAAAATGTGTGTGGATAGATGTGTATAACTACTATAAGGTGTATAAATATATGTATGTATGGGTTTGTGTATATCTACTGTAAGATACACACACACATGATGGCAGACGTGTGTTTCTGGGGCAGCATGCTGCAGACTCCCATAAGTATTTTTTCATGCGCACATATATAATTATATCTATCCATATACATACACACTCACACATATACATGTATGCATGTGTGTGTGTGTATATATATATATATATATATATATATATATAT
>NC_069000.1:29999807-30009100 GCF_001194135.2 Octopus bimaculoides | reverse complement strand
TATATATATATATATATATATATATATATATATATATATATATATATATATATGTGTGTGTGTGTGTATTTACATGTATATTATATGCACGTATCTTTATATATACATTTATAATTACAGATAAACCCATGTATGTGTATATATTTATGTATATATGTATGCAAAAATGTATGTATACATGCATGTGTACACATACAGCTGTGTATGTAAACACATATACCTTCCCTTACACATAAGACATCCAGTGCCATGCGTGCTTTACCATTTAGTATACAGACAATGGATAAAATGATTGTTAGTTTGCGAACTTTTCGAGTGTGAAATATGTCTGACTCCTTGAAATTGCGAATTACAGCAACGTTCACGTTTCAGAAGCATTTTGTAATCAAGTATGTCTTCAGTAAGGACCAGCACTCCCTCTCCACATGTTAAAGCACGATTCTAAAGAGGCCTTTGAGAAATTCATTACCCATTTTGAAATGGTAGTTTAGATATGAAGCCAGATGAGAGCGATAAATGGATTAATTTTTTTTTAAAGCTTACAGAGATGAAACAGCTAGTTAGCTATTATGAAACTCGTTGGCCTTAAATTGCATGAGGCGGCTTAAGATGGCTTTACATTGTAGCAGAAAGAGTCATTGCATTAACTATATCCATCGAAACCACAGCCTGGACAATAATTAGGGTTTCCAGAAGAAATTCTGTCCATTTGGTGCAAGGGAACAGTATGTTTTCAGGTTGTGACTGGGGAATTCTCAAAATTGAAAAGGGACTGTTTTTCTTTACTTTCTTTTCTTTTTTTTGCTAATTATAGTAAAGGGAGTGCCTTATATATTTGCATGTTCATCTCTAAGCCCCAAACAACTTATTAATGACTTTGTCAGTCCTCTAAGACAAATCTCAAAATGTTGTAAATTTCTTATACTCTTCACAGAGTATAGGTTGGTTGTTAGAGGATGTTTTTTGCTAAGGAATAAATAAAGATGGTCAAAAGGGTATTTGGTATAACTTTGCTTTTTATCATGAAGTTACAAGAAACTTTACATTGCAGGGATGCTCGTTTTGCAGTTCATGAATAGTGTTATGGATAGTGTTGTTATGAATGACCATAATTGTTATGTTGAAATCAACTTCAATGCAAGATGAAACTTGTCTTTGGTATGAACCAAAAACTTTTCACGACAGTAAAGAATGCCTTGTTGTTGTTAAACAATCTCTCAATTGGAAGGCGGTAGGACATTTTGGGAAGGTATATCAATAACCAATAGTGTCTGTAGTATGATACAATGAAGTATCATACTTTAGCAGAAATTTAAAACAGCTCAGCATGGGCTCTTCATTTCTTAGAAGAAAAACAGTTCTACTGTGTCAAAATGTTGTAAACAGTTTTTAAAATCTCTTTGTGATGTCACTAAAACAAGCAGGAATGTGCCGAAATAGGTCTGAGTTAACATGAATTAATTTTGTGTGTGTGTGTGTATTTGTATACATGTGTGTGTGTGCGTGTGTGTGTATTTATATACATGTGTGTGTGTGTGTGTTTGTATACATGTGTGTGTGTGTGTGTGTGTAAAACCATTTCTTAGACCCATTTCACTCTAAGAGACATTTCATGTTTGGTTTCCCCTGTTGCTAATGACATCTATTGCTCCTAAGGCTTGTAAGGGACCTTCAAATCATTCCACACCAACCACAATCCAGCAACAACTTGACCATTTGAATATTAGGACCAACAATGCCAAGTGAGTCCACTGACCAACCCACACCCTCTGCTACACAAGGTGCTCAAGTGATCATGCTGAATATCACATTAGTAGATGGAAGCGCCTCCATGACCACACTTTTAGCTGAGTAGACCTACCTTTGAGAAGCAGACACAACTACACTAGTCACATGTAAAAGACTCTTTCATGCCCTTCTCAAGGAGAGGGTTCACCTCCTCCATATATTTACCAGTATGTTTGAATTCGGTGTATACAACCCTCCTGTTCTCATATTCTTTAACAATGGTAACAATGAAATTCATCTACAGCTTCCTGTCTGTCACAAGATTTTCCAAGGTATTAGTATCAACATTGATCTTTTTGTGTCTTTAACATTGTCACTAAAACGCTTATGTGGCTTGCATTGGGGCTGTTTTCCTTGCACCTGTTCACCATGCAATACCTGTTTTGGCATGCAGGTGTCCCATGAACAGACAAGCTGACCAGACCACCTAAGTTTCATAATTATGGACCTGATATTTATCACTTTTGCTCACTTGTGTATCAGGTACATAAGATCTTCAGTATCTTATGCAAGCATCGCTGATGGAATTGCTCAAGATGTTGGATATACCTGTGGCAGGTTGTCCCAGTCTCACATTCATACAACAGTGCATGTTGAGACACATGTTTGATAGATCTTAACTTTTGTTGCTGCTGTCAGATTGTAACCAGAGCCTTAATTCAAGCTTTCCAAATGCATCACAGGCCTTAGGAAGTTTATAACTGGTCTCCTTGTCAAGAGTGTTAAATGTAGCGTACTACCAAGATAGACAGACTTACCCATGATTTTTAACTTTTTCTTACATACTTTATACACCTTGGCAAAAACGGGTTGTACTTGTGTTTCAAAGGACCAGCCTTGTCACATTCTGTGACAAGCTGAATCTCCCTGAGAACTACATTAAAGGAATGCATGTCTATGGAGTACTCATCCATTTGCACTTTAATTTCATGAGCAGGCTGTTCCATTGATCGGATCAACTGGAACCCTCGTTGCAACTGATGAAACGCCAGTCTTTGTTGTTTTTTTTATGCAATCATTTACTTGTCATCATTATCATCACCTAACATTCATTTTCCCTGCAGGCATGCACACATACACATGTGCATATACACATATATACATATGTATACGTACATCCACACTCACATCACCTTGTGAGATTGGTGCTTAAACTGTTGCAAGCTGACAGCTGCAAGAAGAACATGTACAACAAGAGAATTCTCCAGGAATAACAATTTGTGAAAAAGTACTGGTTGTAGCCATCAATGCAGGGCCTGAATGGGGGACATAATATAAGCTTTGAGTGAGTTGAAAGTGCCTGTGTTGATGTGGTGCTTAACCTTCCAACTTTGGAGTCCAGAGTCTATTGTGATAGCCTTGCTTCTATTGATGAACTTCATTGTTCAAAGAAAACTATGAAACCACCTGAACAACTTTATGACTTCATTATTCTGTTAGATTGTGTAAAATCTAATTCCAAATAGGAGTTTATACTATTGCTGTTAACTTTAGTTAATTTTACAGTCTCATAGTTTATTGTTTGTTGTTTTTCATAATTGATGTATCATGTGATAAGTGCTTTCTCTCACTTAAAGCGACACATGATGACCTTCCTGCCAATAAATTATAATCCGGCTCTCTACTTTCAAAGACGGAATTTTTTTTTTTTTTTGTTTCAGCTCAGAGTTGTGGCCATGCTGATGCACCACCGTTTAAAAATCTTTTACTTGAAATTAGTGAATGCCTTAATATGTATTCATCTATCTAACTCATACTAGCAGGAAGAAATGGATGTAAAACAAATGTATAAATTGTTTGTGTGTATGCTCTCCTGTCTCTTGTCACACCTTCATCCACTTCAACACACCCAGCATCATGTCATCATTCATCTTTCACATCCTATTTAACATCACAACTCACATCCTGGGAGTTTGGCTAAGTTTATTAACTTCCTTAATTTTTAGATCATCCCAGTTTTAGAATAGTTCAATGCGGCTATAATAATTGGCACAAGGACAATATATCACTGCTGCTGACTTTTATGCAACAGTTAAAATTACTATACAAGTTATACCATGGCTAAAATTTGAAAATGTTTTCCCAGAAAAACTTGATTAGAGATGCTAATTCTAAGGGATGGTTTCAAATCAGTACCAAAATATTAGATGTGATGTACACTTCTCATGAAAAAAACCGAAGTTTCTTTTCACCATGCAGCCCATTTTGTTTCACCCACTTTCACTTTTAGGTGGCAATTTTATGTAACTAAATCAAAAGACTAAATGTACACAATTATTTTCCTAACAATATTTTTTTGTTTCTTTTGCTTGTTAGTCTGCATAACTTTAATTCAAATATCTGATTTGTCTTTTTACAAAGTAATTTTTCTATACTATTAGAACACATTTATGATGGAAAGGAGGAAGATGAGAAGAGACAAGTAGAATGATATTATAGCTCATGATATTTAACTTAGCCACAAGGTGGTACAGTTTTGGGGCAAGGAATGTAATTTATTTAACCAATCCAATACACGACTGCTCCTAATTCATAGAACATAAAAGGATGTTGGCAGTCAAAAATGAAAGTATACAATATTTTTATTATTGTAAACTTTTTGTTCTTTATTTTAGATTTCATTATTTGTTTTAGATCAATAAATTAAAAGTTTGTCATCTATATATATAAAACAGAAACGCTGTGTGTGTGTGTGCACGTGTGCGCAAGATCGAAGGTTTATGACTCGAGTTCCACGAAACCGATTTGATTGAAATTTCAGACATGCATTTGGTATGTTCCAAGGTATGTTTTAGTCATAACAACTGCTTCCATCAATGTTCGGTTTTCGCAAAAACTCGATCGATAATTATCGATTTTTTTCAAAAAGTCGTCTGATTTTGATCAAACTTGACATACCTATGCATTCTTACCCCAGGTTTTGCGTTTCGTTATTATTTTTTTCAAATTCCGTTATGTTTGAGTACAACACAGGTAAAGTCGACTCAAAAAATGCCTTTCAGGCAGGCCATAGTGCTGGAACCAATGAGCCGATTTAAACCAAACTCAGTAAATGAATGCTTTTTCACCCAACAAGTCTTATGCCATGGTTCATTTCATTAAATTGTGCTTTGTTTGAGCACAATTCGACAAACTCACATTTGAACAAAATGCCTTTGTTGAGGTAGCTCCTAATTTGTTTTTCTCAAGACCTGTTGAGGCAAGTGAAATCAAAATCGAGTGAAATTCGACGACTGGCACCCATGCCAACGTCATCTCCTTCAATGGACACGAAACTAAGCTTGCAAAGACTTATTGGGGCAAGCGAAAGTGAAATCGTGAAGTCACCTGTGCCCAGCATCGTCTTTCTGGCACTTGTGTGTAAGGACTTTCGAGAGAGATTGTTGCCAGTGCCCCTGGACTGGCTCTTGTGCGGGTGGTACATAAAATACACCATTTTGAGCGTGGCCGTTGCCAGTACCGCCTGACTGGCCTTCGTGCCGGTGGCACGTAAAAGCACCCACTACACTCTCTGAGTGGTTGGTGTTAGGAAGGGCATCCAGCTGTAGAAACTCTGCCAAATCAGATTGGAGCCTGGTGTAGCCATCTGGTTTCACCAGTCCTCAGTCAAATTGTCCAACCCATGCTAGCATGGAAAGCGTACGTTAAACGACGACGACTGACCCCCATTCCTTCTCTGATGTATAAACAATTAATCTCCACCATGGTATACACACACATTGTGACCCCATGTGACCTTAAAATAACCACTGCCAATTACAGTAAACATTTGGCACTGAGGTTTTCCATTGCAATAAATGAAAGCGATTTCTGTGTGTAGCATGAGATAGTTAAAGCAATGACAGCCTCTGCACTGCACAAGCTACTGGTAAGTACTTACTACTTCCTTCATCCATTTCACTAACACTTGAGAAAAGACGGTTTGGGGTGTGACATCGTTAAAGCAATGACCTTGGTAACCTTTTGAATCAAATCAATACCCGTGCTACCTTTCAAAAAGTTATACTTTTGTGCTGTTTACGGTTTGCGTGTATAAGTGCTTTCAGGTGAAGCCGCGCCAAACCACTGAACCACCAGACCGATTCAATTGAAATTTCAGATGTGCATTAGGTATGTTCCACGGCATATTTTAGTCATAACAACTGTTTCGATTAATGTTCGGTTTTCGCAAAAACTCGGTTGTAAAAAAATTGATGAAGCATGTTGTTGAGGCAACCATCCTGTCCGGATGCAGAAAAGGTGAAGATGTATTCATTCCCAGGATTCCCCTTACTCCCTCGGGATCAGACATACCTTTCGCCTTCAGAAGACTGCAATTCCTGCTCCAGCCCAGCTTCGCCATGTCTGTCAACAAGTCCCAGGGCCAGACTCTTTCTGTGGCTGGACTTCTCTAGGAAGAACCTTGCTTTTCCCACGGCCAGCTGAACATTGCATGCTCCAGAGTCAGCAGTAGAGACACAAAAATACAAAGCACTCTTGGAATCCTGCATCTTTCAGTTATTACACACACGCACGCACACACACACACACACACACACACACACACACACACACACACACACACACACACACAGAGAGTATATGTTTGTGTTTATATTACAAAACCATACAAGTAACATCATTCCCTGGTTTCACACATACCTGAAGGAAGGATGGCAAGCTTCTTAATTCATTACAATGTGTCTCTGTTCTAACTTACTGTCACCTCTCTATTTTTCCTTTATAAGCCCTTCCATAAATGCATGTTAGAGATGCTCTTCTTCCCTTATATGAAGGGCAGCCAATCATATATATCCCTGTCATCTCAAGTACAAAACAAAGATAAAACCAAATTCTATTGTTTTTACTCTGGTCTGCAAAAAATTCAGGTAATCTGTGACACATACAACATGGTGTTACTTTTGGATATAATTGGAATTATATCCAAAAGTAACACCATGTTTCAGATTTCTCAACAAATTTAAAATTACCAAACACATATGAAATGCATCTAAACCATCTTGTAAATAAGAAACTGGGAAGTCTCTAAAAGTCAAAATAGAGGAACACTGAAAACCCCAGAAAGAGGAGAGACTTAAGTCAGGAATGATTAAATAAATATAGTTGAAATAAAATAATGGAATGAAACTTCCATAATTGATAGAGAACCACAGTAGACACGTAGAATAATCAAAGAAGCAGTAGAAGTTCCAGAAACACTTATTAGTAATGTGAGCACTGAAATTATTTCAGTACAGCTGACTTGACTGCAAAATGAATTGAAGAAAGCCTATGAATCAAGCATTGATTATACATGAACTAGAAATCTTGTGGAGAGGAATTACTATAGTTGACTATAGAAAGATTATTTTCAAGAAAAATGTTATATTGTTTCAGTCAAAATGAAAATAAAAATTACATGTTGACACTTGTGGGGTGTAATACTATTACCTTGTAAAATTTGATTTGATTTGGTGGAGCCATTTAAAAATGCATAGGGAACAGACAAAGAATTTTAAATAGAGAGAGATAATTGGCTGATGTTTCTGATAGGTTGTATGACTACTATTTCTCAAGTTGGTTTCTGTTTTTCTGTTTAGTATGACTGTATTATATAATTATTATTATTGTGTTTTCTCTATTTACAGAGAATTGGAACTTGGTTCTCGTGACATTGTAGAAATCTCTGGTGATACAATTAATGTGACCAACACTAAGGTGAGTGTATTCATATATTCATAGAGGCTCCCAAAAAATAATTTGGGGCTTAAAGTATTAGTAAACTATATATTTTTCTGAACTATTTTCATTCATTTTTTTTTGTTAAAGCAAAATTTGAACAAACAATAGAGATATATTTAGACTATTTAAAACAACAACATTGTACAAAATTCCCCTATATTCTACTTCAGGGTTGGTGTTGAATGTTCTGTCAACACCAAATGGTTAAAAATAGTTCCACCAGGCAAAGGTAACATACCATCTGTCACCAAACACATTCCATCTTTTGTCAGTATATCCCCAAGGACAGTTCACTCCTTCCAAGATGGCATTTTTTTTTCTAAGACTGCCATATTTTGGTGACAGACCCACTACTACAATCTGTTGGATGATCTGCAGTGAGGGATCAAACATACAGATGAATATGTTTGAGAACCTTTATAGTGTACTAAATAGCTTGGATATTCACATCGAAGAACATGTCTTCAGAAAGACATCAGTTAAAAAAAAAAAAAAACACATGGAGAAATGCCAACCCAAGATATCATACTTAAAATCAAAGCAGCAGAACACAATGTCAGTAATTTAAGAATTAAGGAGATTGGCCTCACTCATAAACTGAATCAATTTATTAACAATAAGCAGGTGTGGCTGTGTAATAAGAAGCTTGCTTCCCAACCACAGGGCTCCAGGTTTAGTTCCACTGTGTGGCACCTTGGGCAAATGTCTTCTCCAATAGACTCGGGCTGACCAAAGCCTGGTGAGTGGATTTGGTAGATTGAAACGGAAAGAAGTCTATTGTGTGTCTTTGTTTATGTGTTTGTCTCCCACCACTGCTTGACAACCAGTGTTGGTGTGTTTACACCCCTGTAACTTAGCAACTTGGTAAAAGTGACCGATAGAATAAGTACCAGGCTTTAAAAAAAATTACTATGATCAATTCATTCAACTAAAATTTCTTAAAGGTAATGCCCCAGCATGGCCACAGTCTAATGACTGAAACAAATGAAAGATAAAAGATGAACTACATGAACCAGTTTGGTAAATACAACAACACCAGTTTGCCACTGCTCTCTATTTTCTCTTGATAAAGATGTTTTATCCCTGAAATATTGGAAAAACAAGGTGAAGTGTAAACTATTCTTTTGTCTTGGCTTTTAAAACAAATTTAACAACTGTTTCACACAATACTTCATTCAAACTACATTATGATGCCTGAATCAGACAGCATTTTGCATTATGTTGAATCAGTCTTCATCAGTTAGTGTAGATTGATAGATGTATGTTTATACATACTAACAGTGATATTGAGAGATAGCTTACTATATTGGTTTTCATTTATTACATAGATGTATGGTGGTGGTGGTGGTGGTGGTGGTGGTGGTGGCAGCGGTTGCAGTGGTGATGGTAGTTGTGTGTGTGTGTGTAAAAATAATACCAAAATATTTTCCAATCTCCTGGTTTGATATTATTCTGCAGAAAATATTTTCTAGTATTTTCAACTCTTAAGCATGCCTCACACAAGTATGACATTTACATATGGAAATGGAATACTGATATAAGCAGATGTATTTCAAGAGGACACCACTTGATTATAGCCCTATCTGTATAATATATGTGTGTGTGTGTGTGTGTGCATATATATGTACATGTATATATGTGTGTGTATATATATATATATATATATATATAGGAGTGGCTTTTGTGGTAAGTAGCTTGCTTACCAACCACATGGTTCTGGGTTCTGTCCCACTACTTTTGCCTTGGGCCAACCACAGCCTTGTGAGTGGATTTGGTAGACGGAA
>NC_069000.1:29996798-29999797 GCF_001194135.2 Octopus bimaculoides | reverse complement strand
AACATCACTTGACAACCGATGCTGGTGTGTTTACGTCCCCGTAACTTAGCGGTTCGGCAAAAGAGACTGATAGAATAAGTACTAGGCTTACAAAGAATAATAGACTGAACTGTAACTAATCATGGATGGTGATTTGACAATTTCCCCTCATAGCTGCATGCACATCTGTGCTGTTTTTGTCAGTTCAACTGGTTGCATGTCTCCCAGAACATTTGTCAATATCGACATTTTTTTTCTGTTATCTTGGAAATGTCTGTGCGGCTCATATACTCCTCTCCATACACTTTCTGAAACTCCACGTAGGCCTCTGAGCAGGTATCGCCATGACAACTTTCTCTGTCATGGTCAATGCAATGATCACATGCTCCACACCTTCTTTCCAAGCACTGCTGTGAACAATGGAAGTGAGCTAGAATGTTAAAAAACTTAGTGCTCATGCAGAGTTCAGGGTCAATTTTTGCCAAGTGACTTTACTCTGTGTACTTTAGCTTCGTTACTATGGCAACAGTCTAAATACTTATTGATCAGATCTCATATATGTATATATGTAATATTTACTCACTTCCTACCTTGAGGTATCACTTGGACACCCCATTGTCACTATCTATTTGTCTCCTTACAGCTACTACTGATTCATTTCTCTCCCTTAAAAGTGGTCACCTACAACTAGAACCTACTTTGTGCCCCCCATCACTTCTTTTATATCTTAACCTTCACCTGCTACTATAAAGCTCCTTCTCTCAGGTTTTATAATAAGCTTGCAGGCTGCATGGCAACCTCAGTAATGCTAAAGCACCCAGTACACATTATAAAGTGGTTGGTGTCAAGAAGGACATCCAGCCATAGAAACCACGCCAAAGCAGACATTGGAGCACAATGCAGTCCCTGGACCCACTGGATCCTTCTGAAAACGTCCAACCCACGCCAGCATGGAACATGGACATTAAATGGTGATAATGTAATATATGTAAAGAGTGGCCATTCTGTAAAGTTGTTGGCATTAAGAAGGGTATCCAGCTGTAAATACCATGCCAAAAACAGATCCTGCCCGTACTGGTGCCACATAAAAAGCACTCAGTTCACTCTGTAAAGTGGTTGGCGTCAGGAAGAGCATCCAGCTGCAAAAACCATGCCAAAGCAGACTATGGAACTTGGTACAGCTCCTAGCCTGGCCAGTTCCTGTCAAGCTGTCCAACCATGTCTCCATGGAAAATGGATGATGATAATGATGATGACATTAGCACATAGTATTGCTTCAATATCTGGATATCAATGTATACCCCTGTTCAAAGGAACAGCCTGCTCATAAAATTAACATGCAAGTGGCTGAGCACTCCTCAAACACATGTACCCTTAATATAGTTCTCAGGGAGATTCAGCTTGACAAAGCAGACCTTTTGAATAACAGGTACTACTCATTTTTGCCAGCTGAGTGGACTGGAGCAACGAGAAATAATGTCTCACTCAAGGACACGACACACTGCTGGGAATTGAACACACGACTTTACAACTATCATATCATAACCAAATATCATAACCACTAAGTCATGCATATACACTAACACGCATACACACATATTCAATAGCTATTATATATATTTATTCAGACAAGCAGATATTTATTATCTGTCTTCATCTTTCTACATATATGTGTGTGTGTGTGTGTATGTGTGGTTTTCTCCATTTACGTACACCTCTTGTTTCAAAACTAGTTAATTTAATAATTCTCTAATAGTTCCCTCCCCATCTCTCTCTCCCTCTTACTCCACTACTCTTTGTTGCTGTTCTATTCTCTTCTGTTCTTCCTCTCACTCTTTCACACTAACAACTCTTTTGTCTCTGTTGTGTATGCATTAACAATTGTATCTGTATGTGTATGTGTGTGCGCGTGCATGCATGCGTCACTTGTAAATAAACAGCTGTATATGTGTCTGTGTGATATTTGTAACTTCGTTTTTGACTTGAGTCATACATAAATGGGATGGACAAATGTGGGTGTGTGCATAAGTGTAGTTGTGTGTATTTACATTTGTATTTAACTGTATATTGTATTCATGTGTGTATGTATCTGCATGGTTGTCTACTTCTCTATACTTGTATGTTTAGTTTCAATACAGTTGTGTGTGTGTGTGTGTGTTAAAAGTATGTCAATGTGTTCAAATTTGACATTTCTGCTTCAACTCAACTCACTGTTCAGTATTGCTTTAGATAATGTTGTTGTTTAGCCTCAGCTCAGTCCTAATCAGAGTATACCTGTGATCAAAGACATTCCCATTATGACCATCCCATTTTCTTCAACTAGGAAGTGTTCCCTTTAAATAGTGCTGATAAAGTAAATGTCATATACTGAGATTTAATATGGCTTATATCACCACCCACCTGTCTTTATAGCATCATGCTCTTATTGTTGGAAGGATTTCAAGAATGGTCTGCTATTACTTCTACATCAGTGTCACTTGCAGTGGTTACTGTCTTATAGAGGTGGGTCTTTTGTTGTTAAGCATGAGGTAGTTGTCATAGCAACAACTCACTTCTTTTCCCATGCATTTGACATTGGCATTGGTGCCCACAACAACAACATCCCTACTGAATCAACAAGGGAGCTTCTCTGTTAGGGGTGGGGGAGCTGTTTAGCATCAAGGGCAAATTATAAGGGTGGAGAAGTTCTTTAGTTGGGCCACCACCTTGAAGTGTTTTAATTGAACAAATTGACCCCAGTACTTATTTTAAAGTCTGGTACTTATTCTATTGGTCTCTTTTGCTTAACCACTAGGCCACAAGGACATAAACAAACCAATACTTGTCAAACAGTGGCAGGGGACAAACACAAAATACACACATATATGACAGGCTTCTATACAGAACCTGGAACCATGTGGCTGTAATGTGAGCTTCTTAAACACTCAGCCATGTCTGTGTATATTTTAATCTATGACAATGTGTGTGTGTGTGTGTGTGTGTGTGTGTGTGTGTGTGTGTGTGTGTGTGTGTGTGTGTGT
>NC_069000.1:29990953-29995581 GCF_001194135.2 Octopus bimaculoides | reverse complement strand
TATATATATATATATATATATATATGTATGTATGTATGTATATATATATATATATATACACACCCTTCTGCACAGCTTCTGTCAATTAAATTCACTCATTAGGCATTGGTTAGCCAGGACTAAAGTAGAGAATGCTTTCTAGATGCTACAGAATGGGACTGAACTTGAAACCATATGGTTTTGAAACAAACTTCTTAACCACAAAAACATTCTATGTTTGTAAGTATACATATACAGGATGAGCAAGGTATTCTGAACAAACTCTGGTTACAAATGAATGATGACATAATGTTACATGAAAGCTGCCAAATTTCAATGTTCTCATTTCTCTTTCAGACATATCAACTGCCTCAATATAGCAGATTCCTATCTGACACAAGAAAGAAGGCACACAGTGCTTGTGGCTTTAGCTTTCAACCACATTGACTCAGAGATTGTCAGCTTCTAAATGTGGCCGGGTCCTTTGTGTTCAGGTTTGGGAAAGAGTTGGTAATCCTCAGGTAGTGAATATCATCCATAACCAAGAGGAAGAGATATTCTCGGTGGTCAGACATCATCAAGTTAGGCATATTTGTCTCTCAGGTCTAGGACATCATCAACAACCACAGTAAATTGATGGTAGCCATCACCAAACAGCTGAATGTAACAGTCCACTATCAGATGTGTGATATATTAGGACATTAAGTACAAATGCGAGATATAGTCATGTAATTTCATCAGTCTCTTGATTTTAGCTTCCTGGACTGCTGTTATTGGCAGTGGTGGTGGTGGTGGAGCTGCCATTGTGAGTGGCATAGGTTGGGACTACCTGATCATAGCATACAGCAGTTACTTATATGGCTGCATTGGAGCTGTCATTGAGGTTGGTGGCAGTTTTGTTGAATGGCCCCTTTCTTTGGTGCATCTTTGTGAACCTGTGTGTCATAACAGTTTACCTGGTAGTTTGATGCCTTTGTTTTCCTCTTGTCTTGTTTCAATCTTGATTACTTGATACATACATACATACATACATACACACACACACATATATATATATATATATATATATATATATATATATATATATATATATATATATATATATATATATTAGAGGAAAAATCAAAGCCAAAGTAGAATGAGCATCTCAAGTCATTTAGAATAATTTAATTAGGGTGAGGTGAATTTGAAGTTTTACAGCCATTTCTGGGATAACTCCAGTGGTAGGTTAATATGTCCACAGACTGGGTATTCTGTCATCAGAGACAAGGTATGAATATTTTAGACAAGGAAAATTTACAGTTTACAAGGAATAAGATAGAAGAATAAAGAGTAAAGGTAGTTAGGAGAATAATGTTTACAACCCATCTTTTTCCAGAGAATATGGATGTTGGTTGGTACTTCCATGAAGGTACAGCTCCTTAGTTAAAATCCTAGGTAAATCCAGGTGGTCCTTTATATTTTAAAAGTTGCCAGATCTTTCGTCTACAAAGTTTGTAAGGAGCTAGAGACTGAAGATGGAAACATGTCACCAGTATCAAAGCATAAAAAGCATTTTAAATACTCTGAAATCATCAGAACACCTGAATTTATCCAGCAAGTTCAACAGACCATTGATTACAATCCCAGAAAGTCCATGAGGTCAGTTGCAAAAGATCTCCATGTGTCAGAAGGAGCAGTCAGAAATGTTGTTCACAAAGACATCAGACATGTCTTATATGATGAAGAAAAGTCAATTTATCAGAAAAAGCAAGAGAAAATCACTACATCACTACATCTAAAAGGCTCATAAACAAATTGAAAAATCCAGCAGAAGATTTGATTTGGTTTTCCTCAAACGAGCAAAACTTCGACCAAGATCAAAAAGTTAAGAGAAGAGATGACAGATGGTTATGTTCAGACCCTTCTGAAGTTCCAAGTGTTATGCATACAAAATATCCTGAAACTGTCATGGTTTTAGGGGTTGTCAGCAGTGAAGGACATGTGATCCCTCCTTACTTCTTTCCACAAGGCCTTAAAGTTAACTCTGCTGCCTACATTGAGGTCCTGGAAATAATTGTTAAGCTCTGGATAGACAGTGTATGCAACGGAAGGCCATGTGTGTTTCAGTGAAACTCTGCAATATAACACATGGCTCTAGTAACACAGGAATGGATGGTTGAAAATTTTCATAATCACATAGCCCCTAACATTTGTCCTCCTAATTCCCCAGATCTCAGTCCATTGGACTATCATATGTGGAGCATTGTTGAGAGAGGTCAATGAACATGCCCATAACACCAAAGATTCTTTGAAAGCTGCCATACTCAGAGTAATGTTCAAAATGAACCAGGACCACTTGATTCGAGCATGTAGATTATTTAGATCTCATATAGAAGCAGTTGTTGAAGCTGAAGGTGGCTTTATTGAATAACATTATAGAAAAGGTTTATTTTTATCCTCATAGCATTTTCTGATAAATAAACTTATCTGTTATTATATATGTTTTTTTATAAGCATAAATCTGTCCTCAAGTATTTTACGCACCCTGTATACACACTCACATACATGTGTCTTTATGTTTGTTCTACACTATTCCTTGATAGCCAGTGTTGGTTCATTTATGTCTCTATAACTTAGTGGTTCAGCAAAGGGGACTGCTAGAATAAGTATCAGACTTAACAGTGCTGGGGTCCATTTTCAACCTTTCAAGGTGGTATGATTGCATGGTTACAGTCTGATGACTGAAACATGTAAAAAGAGAAAGAAAAATAAGATAAACACATACCATTTTTGCTGGTGTGTAAGATGGGGAGGGGGGGTTGTAATTTTAAATGTAACCAAAAATTGCCCTGATTCTAATGCAGCTGTATATATTGGATGGAAGACAAAGTGTTGTAGGGTAGGGAGCTGGAAAAGCATAAATCCACTAGGCACAATAATTGTTACTAATAATAGAATATTGAAAACAAGCCAAACTATCACAGTATGTTTGCATTAACTTAAGAAAAATTGCTTATGGTATGTTGGAAGTTATGTGGAGAGGTCATTATATCTTCTTTCTCTGCATACATAACCCACACTTGATGCATGTCTTACATTATTTAATGACTGTTCTACCTTTAAGAAACATTGTTTTAGTTATCTAAATGAAATTCTCTGAGAAAGATGAAAGGAATGTTAAACTTTCATCTGCTGATCAGCTATTTGCAATGAGTGGATGACAACAAAAGCATAGCAGTGGTGCACCACCTTGATAACTGATAACACAAAATATCATAGTGAAAAATATGAGTTTTACATACTGTGTGGTAATTGTCTTGACCAACATACAAACATCTTACACAGTTTATGTGAAAGAAGAGAATACATTATCTGTGTAATGTAGTTTATAGAGGATAAATTTACGGCTTCATGCTTTATTCCAGTACACTGTCACAGCATTATATTTGAATGCATAGAATCATACATTTTTCCTTTAATAAACCGTTTTAAAATATCTTTCAATCTGGCACACCATCAGTTATGATGATGAGGGTTCCAGTTGATCCAGTCATTGGGACAACCGGTTTATGAAATTAACATATGAGTGGCTGAGCACTCCACAGATATGAGTACCCTTAACATAGTTCTCAGGGAGATTCAGCATGACACAGAACGTGACATGGGTGGCCTTTTGAAATACAAATACGACTTATTTTTGCCAGCTGGCAAAAAATATCTTTCAATATAGGAATCTTGACATGCTTGCTCAATGTTGGAAGAGGCTGCCAGGTCTTACTTTGTCATCTTGAATAAGGAAGGACACATTGGTTAATAATTTTACATACATTATATCTAAAAGAAAGGCATGAGGTATCACTGGAATGCATTAACCCTTTAGAGTAATCTGAATAGATTACTCTGTCACATGTAATGCTTATTTATTCACATTGTTTTGAATTAATTATCCACAATCTTGTAGCTTCAAGATTTCAATGTGAATGTCTGTTTCTAGAATCGCATTGCAAGATAAGTGTGAGAGGATGGATCTGGTCAGTTTGAACATAAAGCAGAATATTCGGGCCAGATATGGTTGGTTTAAATGTGTAAGAGTTGAGTCATAAGCCTGCCCAGTCAGAGTTGACCTGCAGCTAAACTACAACTACTGGTATTTATTTGAATGATGCCCCACTACCGACAAGATGAAAGGTAGTAGTGAGAATTGAACACAGAATGTAAAAGATCACATCTGAGTTTTGTAAAGAACTATGTCCAGTTCCCTAAGGATTCTACCTTCCACTGTTCTTGTTTTTGATACACTATTCAACATATCTTGGTTTTTGATTATAACAAGGTAACCTTTGATCTGGCAGTGGTGTTGGTGGTGGCAGAACTTTTGACCTGCTGTTAATGGGGGTAATCAATTAACATTTCCATTACTGTTTTGTATGTGTGTGTATTTATATCTTTTATCTTTTACTTGTTTTAGTCATTAGACTGCGACCATGCTGGGGTACTGCCTTGAAGAATTTTAGTCAAACAAAGCAACCCCAGTAATTTTTTTAAGCCTGGTTATCAGTCTCTTTTTGCCAAACCACTAAGTTACAAGGATGTAAGCACACTAACACTGGTTGTCAAGCAGTGGTGGGGCACAGACACAAAGAAACACATTCACACACACATATTCT
>NC_069000.1:29986649-29990927 GCF_001194135.2 Octopus bimaculoides | reverse complement strand
ACACACACACACACACACACACACACACACACACACACACACACACACACACACATATATGCACAATGGGCTTGTTTCAATTTACAAAATCTACTGATAGTAGATGTAGTCAATCTGACTCGTATGCCACCAGACCAGTAGGTGAATAGGTGACTGGCAGGTTTCCTGAAGTTAGTATTACAAACTATAAGATCATTTGCATCACAGAACTCCAGCAGCTTGGTTCCTTCCTCATTGTGGGAACCAAATCTATAACCACCATGTACATCATGCAAGTCCCTTGCATGTTATCCAACATGCCCATTGAAGTCACCAGCCACAAAGAGAAGGTCCCTGTCATTCGTTGATGAGGTAGTCTACAAGAGGGTGTCATAAAATTGGTCTTTCTGTTTATCAGGTAACCCTGGCTGAAGGACATAAGCTGAGATAATGGTTGCTAATCCATGTTGTAGCACTAATCTAAGCTTAAGTATTCTATCAAGACTCTGACTCCCTTGATTACCTTATCAACCCATTTCTCCGCAAGGAGTATACCCACAACACCAGCTCCATCAGTGTTCCCTACCCAGAAAATATTATACTTATGTTCTTTACCTGTGAGTAACCTAGCAGAACTTCCTCTCCACCTTACTGCTTGGATGCAGCACAAATCTACATGTCTCCGTAAACATAACTACTCCAAGAACTTTTTGATACCATATCTGTATACATTCGCATCTTTATGTTATTGATAGTGTCTTTTCTTAATCTCCTAATATTGGTGGAGTTTGAACTGGACATAGTGAGACTACTCTGGGCTCTTGGGTTAAAGAATTGTTGAAAGTATAAATAAACAGCAAAAGTCACATTTAGTACAATTATTTTGTTTAAATTTCATTTATATTCATGACTAAAGCCATGACAAATTTGTTCACCTTTGATACATGAATATGTTTTACTATTTAAATGAACTGAATGTTAATACAAATAAGCCTCTTTTTTTAAACAATTGAATTTTGGGTGAAAATAGGTAATAAACCAAATTTAGGCAGTAGAATGGAAGAATCATCACAGTGCTGGGGAGGGGTGTTGCTAAGTTCTAAAGTTAGTGGGAGTGAGCACATAAAAAAAGGTGCTATGACACATACCAAACAATTTTTAACTCATTTCTCTTATATTATGCGAAATATTTCACTAGTTATAATATGCATAATTGTTTTCTACATTCATTAATTTCATGTTTCAGTAACAATATCATTATATGTGAAACTTACAACCTTTGATATAGATGTGACATGAAAAAGATGAAACTCCATGGGGATTGTCCAGTGTCAAGAGAAAGAGATTCAGTTTTTATTGCTCGAATGAACTAAAGAGTTAAAAAATAAATTTTTGAAAAAACACCAATTTTGAAAAATGTGCTCGTGAGGAGTGGTCACTCTTTTTGCTTCTATTAGCTACAACCCCTGGTACTGGACAAAATAGCTGAGGTATTTAGTTATAGACCTTCACAGTCTAAACTCTAACTTAGCCCTTCATCTTTGCAAGAACAATAATACAAAGTACCAGTCAATTAGTGAAATCAATTCAATACTCTTAAAAAGCATCCTTGATATAAATTCATTAATGATAGGATAATCTTAATCTTTAGCATTCTGATTATTCTGTCAAATGTGACGCTTATTTATTCTCATTGTTTTGAATTAATCATGCATTATCTTGTAGCATCAAGTTTTCGATGCTTATTTTTAGAATGGCATTGTAGGATAGGTGTAAGAAGCTAGATGTAGCTGGCTTATCCTCTTAGCATTGAGATTACTTTGTCAAATGTATTACTTACATAATCACATTTTATAAAATTATTCCTGTATTATCTCATAGCTTTGAAATTTCAAAGATGTGGTTGTTTATTTTTAGAATGACATTGTAGGGTAGTTGTGAGAGGCTGGATCTGACCACTTTGAACATAAAGCAGGCAGAATATTTGGGCCAGATATGGCCAGTGTAAATGCTAAAGGGTTAGAAAAAGGAAAACATATTTTGGATGTCAGAATAAAAAGTGTAGTATTTGTGAATTCGACAAGAAAAAATGTTTTTAAATTCTTTTGTCTCAGACAAAGAGCCAATTCTGAAATTTCAGATCCTTCTTCCATGTGTATAACTTTTACAGATACAAACCATCACTAGTTTCCTTAGGCTGTGGTATATATTTTTTTTTACCTGAATAAATGATGGGATGGTCATGGTTACCATAACTTTGACCATAGACTGGCCTAGGGCTAAACAAGGGTAAATACCCCCTCCCCCCGGGGTCATGAATGCCCATGGGATTGCACCTAGAAAGTTACCCTCAGAGCACAAGTCTGGGCAAAGGTTGTTTAGGGAAGACCAGCAGTCACCTGTGCATACCAGCCCCCCCTTTCCATACCATTGATGTTATTCAAGAGAAAGGTAAAGGCTGATACAGCTTGGCACAAGTGACATCACAACTCATTTCTACAGATGAGTGAACTGGAGCAACGTGAAATAAAGGGAATTGCTCAAGAACAAAGCACAGAGCCCAGTCCAGGTATCTCATTCACTACCTCATGATTGTGAGCCCAATGCTCTAACCACTGGCTAAACAACAACACATTATGACCATACTGACTCCACCAGTGAAACAGCACTACCATGCCAATACTCAACCATTACCATCACCTGTACTTCTGCCAAATATCTACTGGAATGTGTGTCTTCTCCCCTCATACCCCTTAAATGCTGGTAGAATATTTTCACTGTTACCATAGTGATGCTAAAGTGGTTGATGGAGCAGCAGAACAATTGTCTGGTATTTGAGGATTGTTGTTGTTGTGGTGGTGGTGGTGGTGGTTGTATTGGTGGTAATGATGTTCTATGTACATGCACTGTGGTAATGGTTTTAATTCTGTGAATGTTGGGGTACATGTTGCAATGGTAATAATGGCAATGCTAGTGTGTGTTGTTGTGCTACCTGTATATTTGTACACAGATGTTCATGTGTGCATAAAAACCCATGCAGACTACCACTGTTACTGGACTTGCAGCAATACCCTCAAATATAGACAACGCCATCACAATCAGCAACAGTACACAACTTCATGTACACTCCGACACTCACCACACCAGTTGTCTAGCAGCTCCACACCTACACAATGCCAACACTAGTACTACAGCATCACCGACTAACGTGCAACCACCACCACCACCATTGTACTTATATACTTTATCTAAAAAGTCCATGCTTATTTATACACACAGTGGTTATTTCAATTATTTAAACTGCAGCCTTTCTAAATTTAAAGTTAAAAACAATATAACTCTAATGTTTTTATTTGTCCTTCTGTTATCAGTGTTTTTTTTGTTTTTTTTTATGGAATACATGCTTTGATAGATTTAGACATTAGAATAACCACTGTGTGTATAAATAAATGTAGACGAGTGATAGTGCCACTTTCTTGTTGCTGTAGTAGTACTAGTGTTGGTCTTATCTTTCTGTTTGTCTGTCTGAGAAAAGTGAGATTTATTAATCTCTAAGTTCCTTGACAAACTGCAATATGATTTTAACAAATGATTCATTTCATGGTTGTATTAAAATTAATTAGATTTCAGCAAATCCTTTATCTTGAAACTTGTATTTTGGAGTGTCTGCAGTGATATTACATGCTCCTTCAGAAAGAAAAAAAAAACATTTATATTCAGATAGGTCAGGAGATCTTGACTTGATCATACATTTTTTCTTCAGTTGGATGCCCTTCTTAACACCAACCATTTTACAAAGTGTAATAATGGCTGCATTTTATCATGGTATCAACATTAGAATTGTCATATCCTTGACAAGAATATATAGTTCTCTTGACTTCATTTTGTCTTTGATCATTTTCCAATCCACTTTACAGAATATACTGGATGTATTTTATTGTAGTATCAACATGAGTGAGTTTACCTTGGACTCAACAAGACTGAAAGTGCTCACTACTCTATGGCATGTCAATCTGCTCAAGGCAATGTAACCAAGTAAGCAAATAGGGGAGACAGAAGAAAAACTAGGATGAGTGGGTGAAGGAAACAAAAGTATGATTGTAGATTTAGTTAGATAAGTAGCAGAGTCGTATCACTAGAAGGGAGGGTGTTGAGAGACTGAAGGAAGGCAGCAGATGCAGACTTGGTAGGGGTTATTAGGCTAAATACTCAACTATATATATTATATATATATATATATATTATATATATATATATATATATTATATTATATTTATATTATATATATATATATATATA
>NC_069000.1:29984880-29986462 GCF_001194135.2 Octopus bimaculoides | reverse complement strand
TTACCCTTATTTCTACACTTGTAAAGTCGCTGGCATTTGGAAGGGCATCCAGCTGTGAAAACCATGCCAAAACAGGCACAGAAACATGATGCTGGCTCCTGTCTGGCCAGCTCCTGTTAAACTGTCCAACCCATATCGGCATCATCATCATTGTTTAATGTTCTCCTTCCATGCTGGCATGGGTTGGACGGTTTGACAGGAGCTGGCCAGCACCATGTTTCTGTGTCTGTTTTGGCATGATTTTTACAGCTGGATGCCCTTCCAAATGCCAGCGACTTTACAGTGTGGAAATAACAGTAAAGTTAAGGTGTCAACCCCAAATACTAATGTAACAAATGATAATCAAACTTTAATGAATCAGGTACCATATCCCAATCTAATGATATTAATAATGTTAGCAATATAAATAAGAACATTAATAGTAGGTTGCCACTGAATAAAATTTGTAACTGTAGAACCCCCAAAATCTGTCCACTTGCAGGATCATGTCTTCAATATAATGTGGTGTATAAATGTATAGTTAGCATACCCAATAGACAAAACAAGATATATATAGGTAGTATGATAGATTTCAAAAGGAGATATAGGACCCATCTGAATTCCTTTTCAAAATCCCAAGTATAAGAACTCCACTACCTTAGCAGCATATATAAATAAACTTAGGGATAGTAACTTTCCTTATGACCTGACATGGTCCATAATTGTGAGGGCTCCCCCATATGGTAATGATTCTGATAGGTGTACATTGTGTGTCAGGGAATCATATATAATCCTTAAATTATATAATGCTAATGTGTTAAATAAGTTTTCAGACACAATCCCCTCCTGTAGCCATAAATTTCACTCTACATTTCTAAAAACCTATAAAATTAGATCTACAAGGGAATTGAATTAGAATAATGGTTGTAGTTATAATTATGATTCCCAGGTATCTGTATTCTTCCACTCATAGAAAACATGGGATCATTTGCATATGAGCTGTAAAACATTTCATTAGGAACTCTTGATTCTGCTTTTTGTACGATGGCAGCCACCAAGGAGAACATATCCTGATGATGGGGACATTGCGTATATTTTTAACCATGACTGGTAATGTACCTCTGAAATGGGCGTAGATGGAGCACCCTCCTATTTTTGGATCCTATTTTATTTTCCTTAACTTTGAAATTTTGTGTCATTTCTATCATATCCTAGATGTATAAGGAATCTTTAGACGATTTAGGTTGTTTGCAATTTTGATGGTTGACGTTTTTATTCTGATATTTATTAACCTCTCATTCGTTTTGCACCTCCTATATTTATCATGCATGACTCTTCACATGTAATCTTTATTTATATGTAATTTTATATGTATTTTTATGTATGTTTAGTTTTATTCCTTATACCTTGGAGAATCTTTATGCCTCTACATGCATGATTTATGTTGATGAGTATAAATATGATTCAATTACATTGATTGAATATCTTCATTTATACGTTCGGTAATCTGTTTGACTGCCTGTGATTTGTGTTTTCAATTTCCTCTACTCTGTATTATATATATATATATATATATATATATGATATGTGCGTGTATAAATAT
>NC_069000.1:29962469-29983166 GCF_001194135.2 Octopus bimaculoides | reverse complement strand
AAAAAAAAAAAAAAGTGGATATATATATGTATATACGTATGTGTGTGTATATATATAGATATGTATATACATGTGTGTGTGTGTATATATATATATATATATATGTATATTCATGTGTGTGTGTGTGTATGTATATACATATGTGTGTATAGTGCTTTGTTATCTTTATTGTCCATCTTGAGATCAGTGTTCCCCACTTCATCCCATGACTTCTTGAATTTTCTCTATTCTCTCTTCCACTGGTTTCATCCACTTACAACACTCTGCACTTCTTTATACAATTGTCAACCCCCTCATATTTAACACATGCTCATATTAACCTAGTCATTTCTCTTGCATATTTCATCTGATTCCTTTCATATCCAGTTTCTCTCTCAGCTCATTTCTACTCCATCGCATATATCATAAGTCTAGTGAAGAGCGGTGAGCTGGCAGGACTGTTAGCACACTGGGAAAAATGCTTAGCAGTATTTTCTGTGTCTTTATGTTCTGAGTTCAAATGCTGCTAGGGTCAATGAAATAAGTACCAGTTGAGCAATGGTACTTATTTCATCCTCCCCTGAAATTGCTGGCTTTATACCAAAATTTGAAACCAGTATTATAAGTCTAGTAAAGTATGCTTGCTTCACTCCTTTCTAGTTTTTGCAAATTCTCAGCATTTAGTACCCACATCCTTACTACCATATAGCATCACACTTAGTACATAGGTATCATACACTCTGCACTTCACTCTGTGAAAGGAACTCTGTCATCAGCAGAGGTAGTAGCTCTCTAAACCTTTTTGTTTTTACTCTGGCTACTTCTTTTTTTTTCTTTTTTTTTGTGCACCCACCTGCATTGCTAATTAGGTAACCTTGGTAATGGCAGCTATCTACTCTAGGGAGTTGTCAGAACATTTTAAGAGAATCTATTTTCTGTATGCTCTTAGTGCTTACTGCACCTGAGCATCTGCAACATGTAGCCTACTTTCTTTGTTAATCTGCCTGTGATTCCACTACACTTCTTGTGATGCCATAGTTTATATTTTGTGTCACATAGGTATACTTATTCATTTTCTGCTATCATTTACCTGATCATAGAAGTCTTGACTTCTTTTGTATCCACTAATACTTTAGTATTGGCTAGGTTTGCTTTGAGGATCCTGGAGTCTAGATTCTTCTCTAATTCTGCTACAGATTCAGCTATAAGAACTAGGTCATTAGCATTAGAATTCCCACAGACAGATAGAAGACTATAATAAATAGGAACAGAAGAATTGAGTCCTAGTGCCCTTTCCCCTACCTGCCCACTAAATTCATTCAGTAATCATTGCTCATTTCATTGATTGCATTGCTATACATGGCTTGCACATCCACTCAAACCATTCATCTACCCCTGGTCTCCTTACTGACCACCAGATTGTAGTGATTGGAATCCTATCAAAATGCTAGGTACAGCAGCTAAATATTTCTCTAGTAATTGTATTAGTAAGAAGGGATCATCATGATACCTCTTCCTTCCTGGAAAAATTTGGTCTGCATCTCATTAAGGGTTATGTATATCTTAGTGATGCTGTGGTGATTAACACATGTGAATGTATGATACTTTCTCTCACTCTTTCTTCCTGTTTCTGTTCTACCTGTATTTCAAAGGGCCAGCCTTGTCACACTTTGTGTTATGCTGAATCCCCCTGTGAACTACATTAAGGGTACACGTGTCTGTGGAGTGCTCAGCCACATACACGTTAGTTTCATGAGTAGGCTGTTCCATTGACTGGATCAACTGGAACCCTCATCATCTGTGTGTGTGTGTGTGTGTGTATGAGTGCATGCAACAAAACTTCCCAAAACCAGAAACTCCTCATTAGTATTACTCTAACCATAATTTGTCTCCCAATGAAGGACAATCATGCAGACTCTTTAATAAGTTCAACCCTGCAAGAATGAACAACTTGGAAGAATGAGACCACAAGATATTAAAGATTCATAGACAATCAGCATGTCAAACATATTCCCATCATCAGCCTACCTATACTCACATGCACGCACATGTGTATACACACACACACACACACACATACATAGATTCTCTGTCAGTTTTGAAGACTGCTATTCAGTTGTTTGCTCAACTGAATGACCTACTCTTTGGATTGTGTAAAGTGGCTGAGTATCCCACAGGCATGTGCACCTTTAACAAATTCTTAAGGAAAGTCATGATACAGTGTGTAACAAAGCCGGACCTTTGAACAATCCATATTATAAGTTTCTAAACAATTTTTGTCTACCCATTTGCACTCCCATGACTTGGGGTTCACTCAAGGCTTTAGTAAAAGACAAGATGCCATACATTGGAATGGAAACCTAGGCCCGATGATTACAATATGAGCATGTGTGTTCATTTATATACATACAAGTGAAGTGGTTAGGGCAGCAGACTCGCGGTCATAGGTTCGCAGTTTTGATTCCCAGACAGGGCATTGTGAGTGTTTATTGAGCGAAAACCCTTAAAGCTGCATGAGGCTCCGGCAGGAGGTGGTGGCAAACCCTGCTGTACTCTTTCACCACAACTTTCTCTCACTCTTTCTTCCTGTTTCTGTTGTACCTGTATTTCAAAGGGCCAGCCTTGTCACATTTTGTGTTATGCTGAATCCCCCTGTGAACTACATTAAGGGTACATGTGTCTGTGGAGTGCTCAGCCACATGCACGTTAGTTTCATGAGTAGGCTGTTCTGTTGACTGGATCAACTGGAACCCTCGTCGTCATAACCGATGGAGTGCCGTAGTAGTAACATATATACATATATACAGGCGTGGCTGTGTGGTAAGAAGCTTGCTTCCTAACCACATGGTTCTGGGTTCGGTTCTTCTGCATGGCACCTTGGCCAAGTGTCTTCTACTATAGCCTTGGGCTGACCAAAGCTTTGTGAGTGGATTTGGTAGACGGAAACTGAAGGAAGCCCTTTGTATATATATGTTTGTCCCCCACCACATCACTTGACAACCGATATTGGTGTATTTATGTCCCTGTAACTTAGTGTTTCAGCAAAAGAGACTGATAGAATAACTACTAGGTTTAAGAAATAAGTCCTGTGATGGATTTGTTCAACTAAAACCCCTTAAGGTGGTGATCCAGCATGGCCACAATCAAATGAATGAAACAAAGAAGAATACATATATATATATATATATATATATATATATATATTATCTGTGAATGTTAGGAACAAAGAGTATATTTTGGCACCAGTTCAATTTTGGAACAAACAACGCTTGATGTTTTAAGTTTTTCATGTGTATACTTGCCCCTATGTTTGCTGTCTTTCTCTTTTACAAACCTTCCATTATCAGAGCTGTCAAATATGATTAGCAACCAGAAGGGAGATTAGTTTACAACCAGTTTGGATTATTTTTTGAAGAATACCTGTTATTGTTGCTATTATGAGACTCTGGTCGGATTTCTATGGCATGTAAATAGTTCAAGTGGTTGTTTACTCCCTGTTCTATTCTCATTGAGCTGACCGATTCTGAAATGCAAAAGCATTCCCACTCTAACCAACTCATTTTTTTATAGATCTTGAACTACTTTGTATTGTATGTTTTATCACCATTTTTAACACAGATTGTGATTTCAAGGCAATTTGAGCGTTATTTGTAGCAGTTCGAACTATCATATAGGGTAGACAAGGGCTATCTTTTTTTCAAGAACCAGGCTCTATGAGATATGACTTGTCATCAGGCAGGCTGCACTACTAAAAAAAGTTTGAAGTAATTTTTTGTTAGACATGCCATTCAGAAAGTTCTGCAGACTGCAATTTACCCATGACAGATGTAGGGGCTACTTCATTGACTCCTTAAATGGTTGTTTGGTGGGTGTAACCTACAAATCAAGTACTTGAAATATTCCATACCTCTATTCAGAAGACAATGCTTTGTACTCTGGCATGCAGTAATAAATTCATGTAAAGGGCAGTTTGAAAGCCTGGCCATTTCCTCAATGGTTTGGTGTCTTCCTCCTTTTCTATAGATTCTTTGTGTCCACGGCAAAGATAGGCAAGAGGCAAGGTAGACTTAGAATGTGGTTGATAATGATAATTTGCATGTTTATGTGGTTACGTTTTGTTATTTCATTGGACAAGTATTAGCGTTTTTAGGATGGTGCTATAGTAGTTTCCTGGAGTTTTGCAAATGTGTTTGCTTGTGTTAGGAATGATTGTGAAAGCTAGGGCTTCTAGCAGCATCCAGCTGTGCTCCTTGTATGGCCATGTGAGCGTTAATTTTTAGTATTTTTGTGGTAAGAAGTTTGCTTCCTAATCACATGGTTCCAAGTTCAGTCCCACTGCATGGCACCTTGGGCAAGTGTCTTCTACTATAGCCTTGGGCCAACTAAAGCCTTGTGAGTGGATTTGGTAGACAGAAACTGAAAGAAGCTTGCCAAGTGTGTGTGTGTGTGTTTGACCCCACAAACTGCTGATGTGTTTACATCCCCGTAACTTAGTGATTCAGTAAAGAGACCAACAGAAGAAGTATCAGGCTTAAAAAAATAGTGTGGAGGTCAATACATTTGACTAAAAATTCTTGAAAGTGGTGCCCCAGCATGGCCACAGTCTGACTGAAACAAGCAAAGGAAAAGATAGTCTGTGTGTATCCTGTGATGATGCAAATGCATTATGTCATCTTCATAGAGAGACTTGAGTAGAGCTGGCATAATCCTTGTTGGATCTAAAATATAGTTTGTACATAAATGTTGTTTTCATCATTTAACGTCCATATTCCATGCTAGCATGGGTGGCACCATATATTGACAAAATATGGTGTCTGCGAGTGCTCTGAGTGCATCATTTTGCTTTCTTTACTATGGTTTCATGAACTGATTATGTCGTAGAGATGTAATATTTTCATTTTCACTATGTTCCATGTTTGGTTTTTAGTGTGCAGGTTGGTGGTATTTGTGTTTATTTGTGCTGAAGGTCAGAGAGTTGAGCTATTTTTAGTACATTTGTTTGGTGCTTGGTTTCAATGTAGCAGAAGTAGTGTCAAAGTATGTAGATATATTATTTCATCGTTCCTCAGACGTAGCTGTGTGACTTTGGAAGGGTTTATATTTACCAGATGCTGCCTGCCCCAGGAAAGGGTGGCAGTTTTCTTCAGTTTGGTGGTTTTAGCAAGATGGTTGTTTGTAGGCTCTCATTGACTTTTTAACACTTTAGCATTTAAACAGGCCATATCTAAACTGGCCAGATCCAGCCTCTCACATCTGTCCTACAATGTTGTTCTGAAAATAAAGCATCACTTCATTGAAATTCCAAAGTTATGAGATACTGCAAGATTAATTCAAAAGAACAAGAATAAGCATTACATTTGACAGAGAATCTGAATGCTAAAGGTTAAAGTTTCACTTGGTGTAAGAGGCTCTTAACCTTGGAAGTCAGGATGGTCCATGTTCTGTGAGATTTTTTGATTGGCTCTAAGTGACCATCCTGCTTTAAGGACATCATAAAATTTTGAATATTTTCCTAATGCCAATTTTTTGTTTACTAAAAGATTAGTAAATAAACTATCAAACAATCAACTGATTCCTCACCATATCTCTTCTCCATGAAGTAGTGATAGCTTTTCCACTGATCAGCTATTACACCCATCTCACAAATATAATAGTTTATTAACTAATCTTTCAGTAAAAAAGAATTTTTTTAAAATTGGTTGTCAATAATAGGAAGATAATGAATTTTGTATACTGTATACACTTTCATTAGTGTTTTTCTTTTCTCATTTAATTTCAATGTGAACCCCTACTTTTTTGTGTGCTGCCCACAGAATCTTCCCTCATCTGTTACCTGACTATAGGACACAACCCCATCACCTAAGAAAAAAACCCAAGGTCAATGCTTTTCTTTATCCTTACCTGTCAGCAATCTTTCCTTAACAATTAGTTGCATTATTGGCCTTCCATTGCACTTGGCTTTTTTTTTTTTTTTTTAGAGAGATACGTTTTTACCTATACATAGGGTATTATAGTCCTCAGGTAGACAAAACAATGATCATGTGAAGTGAAACAACACAAAGAAAGATTATATTTTTCATGATTACTTCAGTAATAAATTACATAAATTATATTTTTTCTTCTGATTTAAAGCTATTAAATGGTAGTAAAGTTCAAAAACAGAAAAAATATAACCGTGGGGCATTTTGTTCTAGTGGGATTTTGTCTGGACTCCCTGTTACCTTTAGAGCAAATACAATGAACTACATTAATGCAACATTACATTCATATCTGCCATTTGCTTCATGCTAATAGAAGAAACTCAAACAGCAAAAAGGAAACGATAATTTCAAATTTTGGTACAAGGCCAACAGATTTGCGGGGAAGGAATGAATCAATTACATTGACTCCAGTGCTCAACTGGTCAACCCTGAAAGGATGAAAGGCAAAGTCGACCTTGATGGAATTTGAACTCAGAACATAAAGATGGATGAATTGCTGATAAACATTTTTCCCAGTTTGCTAACAATTCTGCCAGCTTGCCACCTTAATAATGATGATGATAATTAACATCACATGTCCATCCTTACTGCAATATTGGTTTCAAATTTCAGCACAAGGCCAGCAATTTTGGGGTAGAGGTTAAATTCTTTTTCTTTTATTCTTTTATTTGTTTCAGTCATTTGACTGTGGCCATGCTGGAGCACCGCCTTTAGTCGAGCAAATCGACCCCAGGACTTATTCTTTGTAAGCCTAGTACTTATTCTATCGGTCTCTTTTGCCGAACCGCTAAGTGACGGAGACATAAACACACCAGCATCGGTTGTCAAGCAATGCTAGGGGTCAAACACAGACACACAAACACACATATATATACATATATACGACGGGCTTCTTTCAGTTTCCGTCTACCAAATCCACTCACAAGGCTTTGGTCGGCCCGAGGCTATAGTAGAAGACACTTGCCCAAGGTGCCACACAGTGGGACTGAACCTGGAACCATGTGGCTGGTAAGCAAGCTACTTACCACACAGCCAGTCCTGCGCCTACATCAACCCCAATCTTCAACTGGTATTTTATTCCATCGACCCCAAAAGGATGAAAAGGAAAGTGGTCCTCAATGGGATTTGAATTCAGAACTTAGAGTGAAATGCCACTAAGCATTCTGACATGCCAGCTTGCTGCCCTCATCCTTACTACACTATCACTTCTCTATCCACATACTACCCCTCCCACTACCACTAAACCATACCACTTCAAACATTACCAACACAGGAGTGTCAAATTTCCTTTCTAGTTTCTTTTGTTATTTTAGGAATTTGGACAGTGAACTTTTGACCTTCCTCAACATTTGTAGAGAGTTCACAAATTTAGATAAATGACTGCTGCTGACTCAGACTATCTGTAGTCTCCTTGGACCTTGGTTATATATTGTTTTTCTCTGTAGTTTCAGCTCAGAGCTGTGGCCATGCTGATACACCACCGTTAACCATATAATATTATTTCAGACACAGAAGGACAGCCTGGTCACTCAACAATGCTATTGTCTCTATTTGCTATTGCTTTTGTGTGTATGTATGCATGAGTGTAAAGCTCCATGATATATTCTAGCCCATAGGCACAGGAGTGGCTGTGTGGTAAGTAGCTTGCTTACCAACCACATGATCCCGGGTTCAGTCCCACTGCATGACACCTTGGGCAAGTGTCTACTACTATAGCCTCGGGCCAACCAAAGCCTTGTGAGTGGATTTGGTAGACGGAAACTGGAAGAAGCCCGTTGTATATATATATATGTGTGTGTGTGTGTGTGTGTTTGTCTCCTCCAACATCGCTTGACAACCGATGCTGATGTGTTTACGTCCCCATAACATAGCAGTTTGGCAAAAGAGACTGATAGAATAAGTACTAGGCTTACAAAGAATAAGCTCTGGGGTCGATTTGCTCGACTACAAAGGCGGTGCTCCAGCATGGCCACAGTCAAATGACTGAAACAAGTAAAAGAGTAAAAGAGCGGTTCTCAATGGAGGCAGATGGAGTGGGGGAGGCATATAAGATTTGGTTGTTAAAATTTATCTGCAATACATTGGTTATGCTTGTACAATACACAAAATATTTCAACAATTTTTTTATACTATTCCTAGTAATATTCAATTATAAAAATATAATAGAATTTTGGCAACCTCATTAGTGTTAATTACCAGCAAATGTTTGCTGGTAATTTTATATATATACATCTGAGTGTTGCCAAAGTTTTGTGATACACATTACCTGTAGTAATCAAGTTGACCCTGTATTTATATATTTATCCTTTGCTTCCTCCTCCTCTTCCTCATCATCATCATCATCATCACCATCACCATGATCATTTAATGTCTCTTTTCCCTGCTGGCATGCGGTGGACTGTTTGACAGGATCCAATAAGCTGCAGAGCTATGTCAGATTTTTTTTTTTTAATTCCTCCCAGGGGGGGAAAAAAATTGAAACTCTATAAATAAAGAAGGAAATAATTGATTGGATAAGTTGTTATGATTTACAAGTTTGACTTCCTTTTATTTGTACATGACCTTTCTAGCAGCTGATTTCATTTTTAACCTCTGGCTTGTTCTCTTTACCTTCATTCACATCTGTAGTTAGTCATCATCATCATTAACATCCATGTTTCCATGCTTGCACGAGTCAGATGGAATTTGTTGAGGCAGATTTTTTTACAACTGGTTACCTTTCCTTTCAACAGCCTTTACTTGTTTCCAAATAAGGTAATATTTTCCTATGGCAGGACATGTTTTCACAAGAAACGGGGAACAAAGGACATCACTTGTATGGCAGTGACACTCACAACTATCCTTTGATGTCAAGGCAAAGAGACAGTAACACATACACACATGAAACAGACTTCTTTCAGTTTCTGTCTATGACTCAAGACTATTGTCGGTCTCTCTCACCAAGGTACCATCTATATTTCATGTTCAAAAATCAAAAAATATCATCAGTTTCTGGAATTAAGAATTCTTTTGTTTAAGTCTCCACTTTATATTTTCCATCTCAGCAATTTTCCTCATCATAAGTACATCACTGCTACAAATTATAACCAGTGAATTTATAGTCATTAGTGCCTTGTGGTGTATATTCTGACATCCTACATTCTGAATTCAAATCCTGTTGATGTTGTCTTTCTTTTATCCTTCCTGAGTCAATAAATAAAATACTGGTGTAAGGTGGTGGACTGGCAGAATCATTACAGTGTCACATGAAGTGCCTTGTGGTATTTGTTCTTACATTTTAATTCAAGGAAGTAAAATTTGCTGAAAAAGCAATCATGTTGAAAAGTCTTCATCATGTGACCATCAGGTTAAGTTACATGGCATTGTCAGGCAAAATATGCATAACATTACTTTTATAAAACAATGATACTATATCTCCCTATATTGCTTAGGAGAAATTCCTTTGCCCTTTATTTTGTGTAACATTATTAAGAACCATGTCATTGGTGCCAGCTTTGATTTCATTTGTTAATGAGATATCCTCTGTCATCAGATTGTTGTAAGTCAGTCTTCTGGTCATCTGGACATGTCTTGCTTTTGGATAATTTAGAATCCTGCTCTCTAGGATTTTTAGGTCTAATATTTTCTGATCCAGACCCATATATTAGCCTGTGATAAAACACAGTGCAATATACTGCATTATTAATTGTGTGTGTGTGTGTATAATGGCTGTGCACTCAAGCCCATGGAAAGCCATTACTGACCTTTAGGAACATTGTACACTCAAGACTACCTTATACTTTACACTTGCGGCTCCATTGGTGACTTACGAGCCCTGCTCTTTACAAACATGTGCGACTGCAAACATTTCTGACCAAGCTTTCCCCATTCATTGCACTAACAGTGCATTTTCGAACAGTACGCTTAAATTCTCCATAAAGAATATGTGCTCTCTCAAAGGTATCAATTCCGTCCTTTACCTGTTTCCTCCACCCATGGCAATGACAAGCATCGCTCTCTCAGTCAGCCTCCTGCATTTCACAAGCCTTTAATGAAGACTTTACACAGTCCTTAAATCGCAGTCTTAGCTTCTGCCAGGGTCACTTTCCTCTAAGCCAAGACATACACAGACACTATTGTGTATGTATGTATGTATGTATGTATGTAAGTATATACATACATACACACACACACATATATATTTATATAATTATATATACACATGCACAAATGTGTTCGTGTGTGTATATATACATACATGTATACATACACACACATAAATGTTATGTAGGCATAGAAAATGAATGAACACAGCTACACCAATGTTGTAGTGCCAAAGCATCTTCAGTTTTTGAATGTTCATATATGATAACCCTAATTTATTTGTGCATGCAATAAATTATAAAAATATAAATTTTAGTGTAAAAATATTTAATACAACACTCAATCCTATGAATTTTCGTTAATCTTCCTAATTTTCAGTTTGTAATTTCAAGGTGAGCAGTAGTTTAGACATTAGCTATCTCTCATATCCAGTTGGTTTGGTTGTTTTGAAATGTGATTCCTTGTTGACACCTACTCTTTTAATACTTGTCTACTTTCTCTGTCTCACTAGCTTCCTACTTTTCAGACTGAATGAAGCAGCAAACCAGATAGGTGATACATAACATGGCCTTTTAAATATATCATATCACCTTTATATATAATTGTTTGGATTTGTATCTCAAAATATATAAATTCTATAAATAATAGCTTGTAAATATTGAGTTAGAAAACCCTTTTAAATAGAAAAAGGTCTCATGAGCAGTCTTCAATTTTTTGTACCCAAAAGGGCTTTTCAACTCAATATTTATTTACATGCTATTATTTATAGCATTTACATGCTTCAAGATCCAATTCCCAAAAAGAATTATTTCATGTTGGAAAGTTTATCAATTCTCATGACGTCAAATATTTCCGAAACACTTTTCTGTAACAAACAACCATAAAAAACTAATTACTACCCCACTAAAACCCACACAGCTAAAAATGATTTTAACTCAACAGAGACTATATAAGGGCAAGACGAACTCTAATATATCACAGTCTGATGATGGTTTACCTGGCCAAAACTGTGAAGTCACTGTCAACAACATTTTTCTTTAAGAATTTTATATATATTTACACAACACACACGCGCGCGCGCACGCACGCACACGCACACGCACACACACACACTGTGTTTAAATATAGATCAATATATAACCTGGGATCTGAATTCTGTCAGCCATCCCTTCTGATTGAAGATTTTGGAAGATAAATGGTAAATATACCAAGGAAAATATGGATATATGCCTACCATAAAATAAACCTGACCATTTTTCTTTCCATGTGAGCATGGAAGACAAGTGTTATATGATGCTGATGATGATATGTGTTGAAATGTATTCATATATAGTGGATCTAGCAAATAAAGGTCAGAATAAATATGCTAATGAAAGTACTGGTTCAAGTGTATAGGGGTGGGATAATCAAATCCACAACAGACATCTCATCTCATTGTAGAAACTGCACATTCACTTCAGATGGACTGTACCTGTTCTTTGCTGGTAAACTTAATTTGGTCATTGGGTGCTTTTATTGGGAGTCCAAATGTTGAAAGCATTCAGACCAAGTTTCCAGTTTGTGAATAATTTGATATGCTGACAGTTTGCTTCCGACTGTGAATGAGGTTTCCTTTCTCCCTTTCTACCGAGTTCAGCAAAAAACAACCTAAATGTTTTCTTTCCTCCTCTTAGCTATAAAAAAACTATTTTTCTGGGTGTGGACATCCAACATATATAAGTCACAGTTCACCCAAAGCAGTGAGATAAAGCATCTCTTCACCACTACCCCCAATAAATTTGTGACCATGGAATCAAAATTAGAAATCATTGCTATTATGAATATTATTAAAGCTGGTTTAAGGTGGCAGGCTAGCAGTTGTTAGCATGCCTGGCAAAATGCTTAGTGGCACTTCGTCTATCTTTACATTCTGAATTCAAATTCCACAGGTCAATTTTTGCCTTTCATCCTTTTGGGTTAAGCCAATAAAATGAGTACCAATTGAACACTGTGATCAGTGTAGTCAATTTACTTCCTTCCTTTACTGGCCTTGTGCTAAAATTTGAAACCAATATTATTAAAGCTGGTAGATGGGATTATCTGAAGAATAGCAGACATTAAGCATTTTGTTACATCCTAGTATGGAATTGGTTTAAATTTTACCAAAGTCCCTTTTACATCCCAGTGTGGACTTAGTTTAAATTTTACCAAAGTCTCTTTTACATTCTGTCTCTCCTAGATTGGTATATAAGGATCTGTCATGACCATCTTATATTTCTGAAGGTACCTAGGATTACATTATCTAATGTACCCCTCTTAAGATGATGAGGTGTGATTTGAGTGAGAACTAAAGTTTTCCATAAGGACACATTCAAAAATCTTTTTAACCCCTTACCATTCTGATTATTCTGCCAAATGTAATGCTTATTTATTCACATTGCTTCAAATTAATCATACTTAATCTTATAACTTTGAAATTTCAATGATGTGATTGTATAGTTTCAGAATGTTGTTGTAGGGTAGATGTGAGAGGCCAGATCTGGCCAATTTGAGCGTAAAACAGGTAGAATATTTGGGCCAGATATGGCAGGTTTAATTGCTAAAGAGTTAATGTGTCCCTATGTTTGTTGTGAAAAGATGCGTAGCATTAGGAAATAATTGTGTAAGTTGTGTTTCAGACACATCAAGCTAAGTGAAATCATGGTTGTGGCCAGTGCCGTTGACACATAAAAGGCAATTGTGCCAGAACACGTAAAAGGCAACCATACTGGTGACATGTAAAAGGCACTTGTGCTGGTGACACATAAAAGGCACCCGTGCCAGTGACTCATAAACTGCACCTGTGGCATGCTGGTGACACGTAAAAGACGCCCAGTAAACTCTGTAAAGTGGTTGGCATTAGGAAGGGCATCCAGCTGTAGAAACGAAACCAAAACTGACTGGAGCCTTGTGCAGCTCTCCAGCTTACAATCTCCAGTCAGACTATCTAACCCATGCCAGTATGGAAAACAGACGCTAAATGGTGATAATGATGTACTGTATGAATTGTTATTGTACAGTAGTATTATATGGTGATTCTGTAAAATATGTATTTTGTAAGTTATGTTGCGAAGAATGTCTACTGTGTAAGTTGTGTTAGTGATTTGACAGTGTTTTGTGTCCAAATTTTGTACTTTGAAATCTTATGACTTGGTCCTTAATGATGTTAAAATATCTTTCGGAGTGCATACATTGTTTTTCCATTCTGTTTGTGATACTTGGTGGGAGAGGTTTACTTTCATCTCATTGTTTGTCCCACATTATCATACCCTTGTTATTGTCACACTCACCTCTGGCATTCATTTTCTATTTTCATATGGAAGTGTATGTATATTATTCAATAGATATAACTACCTACTAAAACTGTGCAACCACAAATGATTTAGTTAAATGCTACAATGTGTTAATTACATAGTCTGTAATGTTAATTTGGTAGTTTTTATTATATTTGGACACTGATCCTGAGCATCTAAATTCAGACCTTCCATGTGTGTCTTTAGCCCAGATCTTTGGTTAGCTGGTAGAATCATTAGCCTGTTGGACAAAATGCCTAGTGGCATTTCTTTTATCTTTGTTCTGGGTTGCAATTCCACCAAGGTTCACTTTGTCTTTCATCTTTTCACAGTCAATGGAATAAGTATTGGTCAAGTACCGGAATCGATGTAATTAACTTAACCCCTCTCCTCAAATTACTGGCCTCTTGCCAATAGCAGGAAAAATTATTGATTCACTTGCTCTCTGTCTAGTCTTACGGGATTCTGTCCATTTACATTAGTGTATTCTGATTCACTTTCATTTAATCCTTGTTTAGTACTATCTGAACATTTTACCAGCCCTTTTCATGTACTTAACTTCTAGTTTCTGCTTTGTTTTACTTTGTCCATAGAGAACAGATTACATATATAGTTTTTTCCTTGTTGCCTTATACTAATCACTCTACCTTTTAATTAATCTTAAGTAGTGCTATTTAAGTTGCAGTCAGTTGTAGGCAATGATTTGGGAGTTGGAGTCAGTAAAAAGGAACTGACTCCACCTATATGTGAATTGTAATATAATGTGTTAAATTTTCTATATTCAGATTTTCTTAAATTGGTGAGTTGGAGTTGATCAAAGATTTGTGTATTAACTCTGTACTTTGTTTTTAAATATTTCTCTATTACCACTAACATTATTTTGTAATAGTTTCTCTTTGTTTAAGCCTTTAGCACTCAGGTTAGTCTGTCAATTGTAATGTTTATTAATGCACATCATTTTAAATTAATCGTGCATTTTCTTGTGGCTTCAAGATTTTGGTGTGATCATCTGTTTTTAGAATGATATTGTAGGGCAGCTGTAAGAGGCCAGATCTGACTGGCTTGAAAAGGAAACAGATAGGATATTTTGGTCACATGAGACCATTTTAAACGCTAAAGAGTTAATATCCCTTTCTTTTATATATTTATATAAAATGTAAGTTAGTTAATCCAGAACTCTATAGTTTGGGCCAGTCAAACCTCTTCAAATCACTTAATTTCCTATACATTATGATATTGAATTTAAAGTTTATTATTGAGACAGTTAATGTATTTACAACAATAATGTCATCTCTGGCAGCCTTCAATTGTTTTTTAAGCAAACTTTTATAATTTTCTCTTTTATGTTTTTTTCTTTACATCTTATTTCTTTTTCACCTTCCTACTTTTATGAGTGGTTCTATTCTAATTCTTTGATTTCAATCTCTAAATCTAACTTAATGCTTTGAGTTTCAATTAATTTGCCTCTTCTTAGAATAGCTTTAGTAGATTTTTTCTTTATGATCCCATACCCATTTTGGTATCATTGCCGAATACATGAGTGATATCACTGCTGAACCCATTTGTATTATCACTGTTATCATTTCATTTTAAATCTTTTCTCTCTTATGCCTCATCCTCTCAAAGGTAACTAGGCAATGCTTAATACCTTTGACATATGTGAGATAAGATAGATATAAACATTACATACCTTCCCGATACCCTAAAACATCAACTGCTTCCATCTGAGGTAATTAGTGTAGATGGGCTGGCAGTGTTAGTGGTGGTAGTGGTTGTGGTTATGTATATATATGAAGATAACTGAAGTTGTTACACGTAAACTTCATATCTTTGTCCCACTACACCCTCCCTAGTTTAAAATACTCTCTAATGTAATACTTGTGTGTGTGTGTGTGTGTGTGATGGCAGTGCTGAGGTTTAATGTATGTGCATAGGTGAGGTTTTCTATTCTATGTTGTTCAGCCACAGCTCATACTTGTGACCAAAGACATTCACCTATGACCATCCTTACTTTCCTTATATATATTAAACTATGTTCAACATCCAGCCTTCCAAGACAGTTTAGTGTGTTTTGAAAGCTGTTTGGTTGCTATATCTGGCAGGTCAAGTAACTGAGCGTTGTATGAGTATTGTGTGTTTGTGTGCAAGGCTGTGGAGTCACTACCCAAAAACTTTGCTTCTGACTCTTTTGTAACAAGACTAATCATGTATTGATTGAAAACACAGCAATCATGGTCAGTTCCAGCCATTAAGTTATTTTTAAACACAAATCTGCTAAAGTTTGGGTTTAAAGGTTACAACTTTGTTGTTATGGCTCTTTATAGACATATATATATACATACATACATATTCATATGTATATATATATATATATATACACACACACACACACACACACACACACACACACACACACACACACACACACACACACACACACACACACACACAAGAGTTAAGGAATGGAGCAGATAATATCCAGGCTACATACGTTTCATAGTAGTGTAACATTGGAAGTGGTAACTATCCAAGCAAGGTGTATACTGCATGCTACTCTTCATGTGTTGACATTACCGCATTACGACAATGTAAAAACTTCATTCAGTCAAGATACCTTTGGCCTGAAGAGTAGCCTGCAATATACACTTCTTCCAAAGTTCCACTTGCTATGAAACATATGCAACCCAGATATTATCTCCTCCATTCCCTAACTCTTGTATTTTATTTACAACTTGGCAACCCTGCCTGCCTACCATGAAATATAAAACAGATTTTTCAGCTTGCCATACTTCAATATAGAAAAAATCCACAACCTTTCACCTTAATAAACCACTATTGTTCCTAAAAGTTGTTTTTTTATATTTTCTACGGTTTGCTTGAAGATAACCTTTTTCCTACACCTCAATCCTTGAAACTTGCATTTATATATATATATATATATCTGTCATCTTTTACTTGTTTCAGTCATTAGACAAACTAATCGACACCGGTACTTATTTTCTTTTAAGTCTGGTACTTATTCTGTTAGTCTCTTTTACTGAATAGTTAAGCTATGGGGATGTAAATACACCAACACTAGCTGTGAAGTGGTGGGGACAAACACAGACACAAAGATACACACACACATGACAGGCTTCTTTCAGTTTCCCTCTACCAAATCTACTCACAAGGGTTTGGTTGACCTAAGGCTACATCGTAAAAGACACTTGCCCAAGGTGCCACGCAGTGGAAGTGAATCCAGAACCATGTGGTTGGGAAGCAAACTTACCACACAGCCATGCATACACCTGTGTGTATATATATATGTGTGTATGTGTGTATGTATATATATATATATAAATATATATATATATATATATATCTACAGGGGTTGGACAAAATAATGGAAACAATTTCAAACAAATTTATTTTAATATGGGGTAGGACCACCTTTGACAGTAATTACAGCTTGAATTCTATAAGGTATGAACTTGTACAAAGTTTGAATTGTTTCCAAAGGAATTTCTGTCCATTCTTCAGCTTAAACAGTTTCTAGTTCTTGTACTGATGATAGTGGAGGATATTGACTCCTTACTTGTTTTTCTAAAATGCACCATAAATGTTCAATAATATTGAGATCTGGGGACTGCGGTGGCCAGACAAGATGTTCAACTTCACAAAAACGTTCCTTGTGCCATTCAGTAACAACTTTAGCTGTGTGAATTGCTGCATTATCATCCTGAAAGATGGCATTTGCCTCTGGAAACAGTTCCGCAACCATAGGATAAATTTGATCAGATAAAATGTTTAAATAGTCTTGACTATTAATTCTGCCATGAAGTGAAACCATTGGGCTGGTGGATTTCCAAGATATAGCCCCCCCCTCCCCCAGGTCATCACAGATCCTCCTCCATGTTTAACAGTTGGAAGAAGGCAGTCTGGTCGGAAATAAGGTAAAGGATGACTCATCCAAAAATATAACATTTTTCTACTGCTCTAGAGACCAATTCTGTAGGTTTTTACTACACTCTGAATGTTTTGCAATATTTGTTTTTGAAAGTAGTGGTTTTCTTATTGCAGCCTTTCCATGAAATCCGGCTTTGTGTAGCTCTCGGCGAACAGATTTTGTGGAAACTGGATTCTTGATGTGGTCATTAAGCGCTGCAGTAATTTTGGGAGCTGTGCTTTTGTGATCCTTTCTAACAATTCGCGTAAGAGTTCAGCAGTCACTATCTGAAAGTTTTGGTTTTCTTCTGGAGTTTTGTTTCGATGAGGAGGTTTTCCCTCTTTCTCAAAGGCTATCATTACTGTTGAGACAGTACTTCTTGATACACCAAACATTTTGACTGTTTTCGTTGTGCTAGTACCTGTCATACAAGTACCAACAATTTGACCTCTTTGAAAGCCCAATAGACTTGTCATTTAAATGAATTTTAATTACCTTTTCCTGATGATATCTGAAAAGAAACAGCAATTTTAGCAAAACATATTAAGCAACACTAATAATGAATCGAAAAACATAAAAATAAACAAGCTTTTGATGGTTTTTATAGATATTTCAAAATTATGATGCTATTATGCTAGGTGTTTCCATTATTTTGTCCAACCCCTGTATATGTGTGTGTGTGTGTATGTGTGTGTATATGTATTTATGTGTGTGTGTGTATATATATGTGTGTGTGTGTGTGTATGTATATATATATATATATATATATATATATATATATATATAATTATTTAAAAAAGTTACAAGCAGTCAAGCAATAGACAAAAAGAAATAATCTATAAAAATACTATAGAAGTAAATCAAGAACATCTATGTAAATGACCAGTTTAAAGAAATAAGCTCAATTAGAACATAGCCTTTCTTTTTAAAGAGAAGTGCATTGTTTGAATTAAAGTGAATGTACATGAAACATTGTATTAAATGAAGTAAAACTTATACTGTAAAGAATGAAACGTTTATTCCTACAAAATTTATTAAAGAAATATTATATCTTTAGAATAAGGGTTAAATCAAATCCTAATCCAAAATTTACCAATATTCTGTTCTTAGAAACAGAACTGCTATAATCTAATCTTCTTTCATAGAGACCCTTAACCTTTTAGCATTTAAGCCAACCATTTCTGGCCCAAATATTTATACTCACACTGGTGAGATCTAACCTCTACACTATTGGAATCTCAAAGCTAGGAGATAATGCAAGATAAATTCAAAAAATGTGACTAAATAAGCATTACATTTGTCAGAGAAATCCAAATGCTAAAGAGTTGAGTCTGATTTGACTATTTTGCAAATTAGTATTTGTGCAGCTAAAATTTGAATGAATGACATTACATTTTACATTTGATCAGTTGGTAAAAATAAATCGACTCCAACCCTAGTGTCCTAATGATAGCTTCTGATTCTGACTCCAAAACTCCACATCCTTGATTGTGCGTGTTGTGCGAATCCTGTATTATGTTTGGAAATATATATATATATATATATATATATATATATATATATATATGAATATATTTGGTAGAGTCTTAGTACTGATGGAGTGTATGTGTAACCAGACCAGAGATATATAAACAACTAAGAGAAACAGTAGAGGAAGAAGTAAGTTGGAATTGAGGAAGTAGAATATCAAATTATTTCAATAATTTTGGTAGAATATCTATAATGTGAAATAACATATAGTCATACATGGAAGTATAGACAGTCAGACAGACGGCATAAAATATTTCTTAATGTTGTAATGATGGTGATGATGATAATTTTGTTGCACAGCTACACATTCTGAAGATGGCAGGGGTGAAGTTAACCTAAACTATTCCAGGATTGAAATTACTTGCTTTAGTCATTGGACTGTAGAACTGTGGCCATGCTGAGATAATACCTCTCTGAAGGGTTTTCAGTAAAATAGATTGACTCCTAGTTCTTATGTTTTTTGTTTTTATTTTAAGATTGGTACTTATTTTAATGTTCGCTTTTGCTGAACTTTTAAGTTGCAAGTCTGTAAACAAATCAACACCAGTTGTTAAGTGGTGGCATGCCTAAGTGTTATATATATATAGTATAATATATATATATATGTATGTATATACATATATGTATGTATGTACATAGACATGACAGAAGTAAATAGACACCCTTATAATCATTAAAATTTATTTCAATCTGAAATTATTCATTCAGATTATTTATTGTTATAGTGTGAATATTTAATATTTAGTGGACATTCCCTTTGCATTTTTTAATACAAGGACCCTATTAGGTATGTTAATGATCAGATGAATATTCTCTTGTGGGATTTCTTACCAAGTTTCATGCAGTAATCTCAAAGGATCTGGCTTTGAAGATGCTTTCTTGTTCTTTTATGAAGTGTCCTGTCCTTTATGTCCCAGAGGTGTTATATCTGATGACTGGCTTGGCCATCGAAGCTTTTTAATACCATTCTCATCCAACAAATCCTGGGTCATTTTAGCTGTGTGACAAGGCACCCCATCTTCCGTAAATAAAGGAGATGCAGTAAATGATGTTGCTAGAAGTGCAGGTAAAGGAGTTAGTGATATAATAGGGACAATGATGGGTGCCTTGACGAGTGGTGTTAGAGAGATAGGGGCTAGTACAGTTGCTTTTTTTATGTGGAACCAGCACCCATACCAATGCTTTGATTCAAAACTGTAACAAGAAATGTTTCCAATTGATTTAATTATTCATTTAAAGATCTATCAACAGTCCCTATCTATTTACTTATCTGTCCATCTATCCATGCATCCATCCAAAACAACAGGTAAAGGTGGTGACAGGAAGAGTGTTTGGCTGTAAAATCGTAATTGAAGCATGTTTACTCATATTAGCATGGGCATAGAGGTGTTTAAATGAATGGACAGAGAGGGATTAAATACCGTTATAATGCATTAGAGAGAGTTTTAAAAAATTCATTACAAGAATGCAAAAATCAAAAACAAAAAGGAAATCATAAAGATTATGTGCTAAAAATATTCACATTTCGATGTTCTGTTCAACAACGAATCAGAATTTATTTATCAAATTCTAGTTTGATCAGGAACATTCCAATAATGACTTTCACATCTTTTTTATTTTATTATGTGGTACTAAAATATTCACTGTAATCAACTTTATTATAAGATTAATTTTAAGATTTAAAGACTGAAAACTAAATAAAAAAATTTATCATATTTGCATTTGTTATAATGGGATTTCAGCTATTTATATAATGTGTGTGTATGTACACATGGATCAATGTACGAAGAAAGTGAGGGAAATGTATGAGCCTACAAAGGCTCAACCACTTTTGAGTGACTGCCTCAGTATATAGTCATCCAGAGTGGAAAAAACAAGAATTTTTATG
>NC_069000.1:29960858-29961972 GCF_001194135.2 Octopus bimaculoides | reverse complement strand
AGGAAGGGCATCCAGCTGTAGAAACTCTGCCAAATTAGATTGGAGCCTGGTGTAGCCATCTGGTTTCACCAGTCCTCAGTCAAATCGTCCAACCCATGCTAGCATGGAAAGCGGACGTTAAACGACGACGACGACAACGATATCTATTTATATATAAAGCACGATTTATTCGCGATCAGAGTTGTTTGAAAACCAAGGTACTACAATATATATATATATATATATATATATCACCTGACCAACCAGACTATCAGCTGTTGTTACACATTGCTGGTCACAATATGGTTTGCATTGTTTTAGCCTTGAAATGACCACCCCCACCAACTAGGCAAGCCACCCCTCTCCACACCACCAGTGTTATCCAAGGGAAAGGTAAAGGCCGATATAGCTTGGCACCTGTGACGTCACAACTCATTTCTAAAGCAGAGTGAACGGGAGCAACGTGAAATAAAGTGTCTTGCTCAAGAACACAACACAGCCTGGTCCAGAAATTGAACTTACTACCTCGTGATTGTGAGCCTGATTCTCTAACCACTAAGCCATGTGCTTATATATATATATATATATATATATACACACACATATACTCTTTACTCTTTTACTTGTTTCAGTCATTTGACTGTGGCCATGCTGGAGCACCGCCTTTAGTTGAGCAAATCGACCCCAGGACTTATTCTTTGTAAGCCTCGTACTTATTCTATCAGTCTCTTTTGTTGAACCGCTAAGTTACGGGGACATTAACACAACAGCATCGGTTGTCAAGCAATGTTGGGGGGACAGGCACACACACATACATATATATGTATATACATATATACAATGGGCTTCTTTCAGTTTCCGTCTACCAAATCCACTCACAAGGCTTTGGTCGGCCCGAGGCTATAGCTGAAGACAGTTGCTCAAGGTGCCACGCAGTGGGACTGAACCTGGAACCATGTGGTTGGTATGCAAGCTACTTACCACATAGCATGGTAAAATATCACTACCCATCACTCCTGAATGGGATTAGGGATGAGTTGTCTTGCCTGTCTATGACTTTCAGGTGTTTAACACTCACTGCTCTGAGGGAGTCATGCTCATTGTGGTAAACCGCAGCATACCAGTGAACAAGCTA
>NC_069000.1:29953157-29960706 GCF_001194135.2 Octopus bimaculoides | reverse complement strand
ATATATAAGGAGAGAGAGATATCCTATATTCTTTCCCTCATGATTTAATTTGCAGTTAATTTTGTTTCAATTCTACTTGAATTTGTAAACTAGTCACCAAGTAAAGAATATAATACACTCTCTTTCCTCAAGTATGGAGTACTTCATTTTCTATCTGTCAGCCTTATTCCTATGAACAAAACACACAGGAATACTTATATTTACCTATGTGCCTCAGTTAGTTTGAGAACATGCCTTGTTTGTCTAATGATATATATATATATATATATATATATATATATGCACTTACATACACACTCTCTCACAGTTAATAAATAAACACAGCAAGTGCATAGTTATTTAACATCCTCTTTCCTTATCAGTGTGTAAGTATATCCAAATGTGCTTTAAACCTTTAATCCAACCTCATTGGATGAGGGAGAGTGAAGTGAGGATGATACTTTATCTCTACACATACACACACACAACCAGAATATCTTCAAGCAAGTCATCTTTTACAAGATAATTTCTGCTACTCCAACAATTTTTCGTAACCCCTTCCATTGACCCAAAGATCCCTGCCATGCTAGCACCATCTCTGTCATCATTACCACCACCACCACCATCAGAATTGTTGTAAGTGTAAGATGTGGCATGTGGGGAACAAATGTTATCTCACATCCAATGTTGTTATTACTTTTTATAATCTGCAACACTAGCATCACTTTGGAAAATATACAGTCCCCAGTAAAATAGCAATAAGAAGTATTTGGGTTAGAAATTATTTTCACTATCTTTTATTATTCTTGGTTTCAGAAATACATTAAGAAGTTTCCTTTTTTTAACATCAAAAAGAATTAGACACATCTTAGAAAACACGACTAAAAATGTTCATGTTTAACAATGATATATGAGAGTGTAGGGACTAACTTCTCCCTTCAAAATTACCTCATCCTTTAATCAGAAGCAAAATTGTTAGCACATCAGGCAAAATGCTTAGCAACATTTCATCCAAGGACCAGTTAAACACTGGGGTCAATATAATCAACTTACCCCATCTCCCAAACTTGCTAGCCATGTACCAATATTATCATTATTATTATTATTATTATTAAGGCAGCAATTTGGCAGAATTGTTAGCACGCTGGACAGAATGCTTAGCAGTATTTCACCAATTGCTACATTGGGGTTGATAAAATATGTACCAGTTGAACTCAAGGGTTGATGTTATTGACTCATCCCCTCCTGCAAAATTGCTGCCCTTGTGGCAAAATTTTAAATCATTATTATTATAATTATTAAAGGTGACAAGCTGGCAGAATTGTTAGCACACCAGACAAAACACTTAGCTACACTTCATTTGTCTTTACATTCTGAGTTCAAATTCTGCCAAGGACAACTTTGCCTTTCATTCTTTTAGATCAATAAAATAAATACCAGTTAAGCATTGGGGTTGATGTAATCAACTAGCAACACTCTTCCCAAAAATTTCAGGCCTTGTGCTTATAGTAGAAAGAATTATTATTATTATATACGGCAGTGAGCTGGCAGAGTTGTTAGCACACCAGATAAAATGCTTAGTGGCATTTTGTCCGTCTTGGCATTCTGAGTCCAAATTCTTCCAAGATTGACTTTGCCTTCCATCCTTGCAAGATTGATAAAATATGTACCAGTTGAACTCTGGGGTCGATATAATTGACTTATCCCATCCCACTATATTCCTGGTCTTGTGCCAAAATTTGAAACTATTCTTCATCTCCTTCATTTTTTTCTTCTGATTATAATTATTATTATTAAGGTAGGGAGCTGGCAGAATTGTTTGCACACTGGATGAAATGCTTAGAGGCATTTTGGCCATTTTTATGTTCTGTGTTCTAATTCTGCTGAGATCAACACTGCCTTTCAACCTTTTGGGGTCACTATAATAGCATACCAGCCAAGTATGGGGGTCAATGTAATTGACTTCCCCCTTCCCTCAAAAGACTGCTGGTCTTGTACCAAAATTTGAAACCATTACTATTATCATTAATATTATTATTATTATTATTATTGTATTATATTGGCAGAATCATTTGATTGTCAGACATAAATGCTTTGCTGTACGATAATACCCCCTCTTAGAGTTCTCTCATTTAGCACTGATTCCTATTTTTCTTGGAGACAATGTTTCCCATAGGATAATACTACATTATAACAACACACAGGACCCATGGAAATTCTGTTTTATAAATTTATTTACTATTATTTTGAGACATAAATTCTATATATCTCCATAAAACTATTTTGTTATGCTAGTGATATTTATTATAAGCTTGTGGTAATTAAAGAAAAAAACAAACTTATTCTTTTGTTATGTCTTGGAACACCAAGCTATCTTTTATGCTGTCTTATTTGAACATTTCTCAAATTAAATGTTTTTCATTCATGTTTTACTGTCATTCTGTGCTCTTTCTCACTTGTTGTCACTTACCATCAGCTCATCGTTCATCATCTACATTCTCTTTTCGTATCTGTTGATATTCCCTTTGCTTTCATAGGCATCTTGGATATTTGTGCTCAGTCACATTAATTCTTCTTATCTGTTAGTTTTGTCTTAAACTTTCTCTTATTCCTTGTCTTTCTTCTTCTCTCATCCTTTGCTTGTATTGTACATAAGTGTAAAAATATAACTAAAGATAGCAAAAGTGATAAAGAAAAGAAATGGAATATTTTTCTCACTGTCTTACTCTCTGCTGCCCCTTGAAAGTGAAGATGAAAGCACTTCCTTTGCAAAAAAAAAAAAAAGGGTGTTTTTCCTACAAAATTAAATTGAAGAACATAAGAAATTATGATTCATGATTACTCCTACATACATCCAAATTGTTTGCACCATTTTATACCCATCATAGGAGGAAAACAGCCTGCACCTCTAACTGCCTAAGGTTTTTTAAGGTGTTAGCAACAAAACCCATATAACATCTGTATGTCTGAAGGTGCAAGTGTAGACACCGATGTAACTAAGGAATTTCACTAGGTTCTTCAGAATATCACAGTGTAGCAACTACCCTTCCCAACCGGTGTTCAATGGAGATGGAACAAGCTTTTCTGGAAAAGAAGGCAATCCTGCCATTTCATCGCTTTAGAAGAAAAGAATGGTTCTGGATTGAAGATTTATTTTCTGGACTCTTTCAAGAATCAGTAAAATAAAAACACTTGTCAAGTACTGGTGTCAATGTAATTAACTGATTTCCTCCCCTCAAATTTCTGCCTGTGCCTATATTAGAAATTATTGTCATTACTTGCAGTATCATTAGTGTGTTGGACCACATTCTCAGTAGCATTTCTTCTGGTTCTTTGTTCTGAGTTCAAATTCCACCGAGGTTGACTTTGCCTTTCATCTTTTCAGGGTCAATAAAATAAGTACCAGTTGAACACTGGGGTCAATATAATCAACTTCACCCTCCCCTCAGAATTTCAGGTCTTGTGCCAAATTTAGAAGGAATTATTAAAGGCGGTGAGCTGGTAGAATCATTAGCATGCTGGACAAAATGTTAAGCAGCATTTCATCCGTCTTTATGTTATGAGTTCAAATTCTGCCACGGTCAACTTTGACTTTCATCCTTCAGGGTCAATAAAGTAAGTACCAGTCAAGCACTGGGGTAAATGTAATCAACTAATCCCCCAAAATTTCAGGCCTTGTGCCTATAATAGAAAGGATTATTATTATTATTATTATTATTATTATTATTACAGCAGTGAGTTGGCAGAATTGTTAGCACGTCGAATAAAATGGTTAGCACCATATCCTTCTGGCTCTTGAGTTCAGATTTTGCCAAGTTCAACTTTGCCTGTCCTCTTAGGGTCAATAAAGTAGATACCAATCAAGGAAGAACTGGGGTTGATATAATTGACTTACTCCTCCCCTAAAATTGCTGGCCTTGTACCAAAATTAGAAAGAATTATTATTGTAAAGTGGCTAGCAAAGTTAGTGGAAATACAAATTAAATGCCTTGTAGTGTTAAGTTAGATTTTGCAGTCAACTTGGTCAAGTTTGCCTTTCATCCTCATGAAACTGAGAAGATAAATAAGGACCAGAGTAGATAAAATAGGTACCAAAGTATTGGGATAGATTTAATCAACTGTTTCCTCTCCCAAAATTGTGTTTCTGTTGATAAGTTTGAAACCAAAAGGGCAGTTGATGGTAGACTGTTAATTAATACATTAAATAACTTGCAGTCTTATGTCCTTTTGCTTTCTAAATTTAAATTCCATCGTGTCAGCCTCACCGTATTCATGGTTGATAATGCAACACCCGAAATATACTGAGTTGATTCATCAACTGTGATACACCTTCATCTATCTCCACCCCCAACTGTATGGCCTTGTGCCAAGATTAGAAATCTTTGTCTTCGTTGTCAGTATTGTTGTTGTTATTGCTCATGGGTGTGTCCCATACTCTTTTTTTTTTAAACTAACCGTTATTTATTTTTTTATATATTTCATTTATTATGTCCATGTGTATTCTGTATTGTATCATCTTCAACTTTATCATCATCTTTATTATCATTGTCGTAATCTAAGTGTTTTTTTTTTTTACCTTTTTAGATGTCCAAAAATATATTTATCAAAACACCTCAGAAATAGATGTAACTTTTGCATCACATGCGTGCAAGCAAGATTTCATTTTATGTAGAGAGAGATATAGATTTATACTGACACACACACACACGCATACATGTATGTATCTTGAGAGAGAAAGAGAGAGGTTGGTGGTATCTAATATCCAGACATAGTATGGCTGCGTTATTCCCACCACTGCTGCTGTCACTACTAAGTTATCATGGTTGCTGATGCCCCAGTTTTTTTGTGTTTTTTTTCTACAACTTTTCATGGTTTATGAGTTCTTGCTGTATAGAAATAGGCTACTTGTAGGTGCTTCTGGATTGAACTGTTAGTGATGATGATAATGATGGGTGATGTAAGTGATGTTTGGTCATATGTTGTGGTGGTTGGTCATGATGGAGGTGGTGGTAGTGATGGGTGGTGTGTTACTGGTGACTATAGTCATGATTGATGTCAATGGCTGGTTGTGTGGTGTTGGTACTAATGTTTATAGTGTTGTTGGTAGTGACTGTGATATTACTTAATCATGAGTCATACTATTTACTCAGTAGGGTTCTAGCACTGGGTGTTGGTAATAGTGGTGTTGGCAACAACAGAATTTCCCAAAGTAGGTTCCAAACAACTCCAGGGTTCTGTGAAAAAATTCTGATGTTTCATGAGATAAGATGTTGTTTGATAAAAACAATATTAAAAAAAAAAAATGCTGTTCACTAAAAGATTTTTTTTTTTCTTGATATTAATAAATTCTCATTCTAAAATAATTTTTGTTTCATTTAATGTCTTATTAAAATTATGGTGGTAGGAGTTGCAGATAAAATGTATAGATGGATTCTGAGACAAAAAAATGTTTAGGAACTACTGCTCTAGAACATAAAGGATTTTTTTTCACCCCTTTCGATGATCAATATCTTAAATGACAGTCAAGGTGGCAAGTTGGCAGAATCATGAGCACACTTGGCAAAATGCTCAACAGCATTTCATCCATTTTTGCATTCTGAGTTCAAATTCCACTGAGGTCAATAAAATAAGTACCAGTTGAGTACTGGGGTCGATGGAATTAACTTAACCCCTTCCCTAAACTTGCTGGCCTTGTACAAAAATTTGAAGCCAATATCTTAAATGACTGTCTCAGTCCTTACCCACAAACATTCATCAGCTCTTACCCATGGGGAGCCAGGGTTCTGTGAAAAAATTCTGGTGAGACCTTAACACTACACAGATGCCCTGGAAACAAGCTTTTCAGATTTAACCCTTTAGCATTCAAACCAGCTGTATCCAGCCAAAATATTCTACCTGCTTTATGGTAAGATCTTGCCTTTTACACCTACCCTACAATGTCGTTCTAAAAATAATCATATCATCATCAAAATTTTCATGGTACAATTCATGATTAATTCAAAGCAATGTGAATAAATAAGCATTACATTTGACAAAATAATCTGAATGCTAAAGGGTTTGATCTCTAGTCAGCTCTCACAGAATTGAAGTTTAGGGGGTTTTGACTGTGCATAAAGCCATGAAATCATGTGCACATGACGCCAACAGGATATACCTACATACAGTCAATAGACAATACCTTCTACACTAGTCATCAGATCATCCCATCATCCCACATTGAGCCATCAAACCATACCCACATAAGCAGATAATACCCACAACTAGCCATCAGACCACACCTACTTTAACTATCAGACCATACCCATACACACCCATCAGACTACGCCTTCACACAGCCATCCTTTGATTAATAGGCAGCGAGATGGCAGAATTGTTAGCATGCCAAGCAAAATGCTTAGCAGCATTTCATCTGTCTGCACATTCTAGGTTCAAATTCCACCAAGGTCAACTTTGCTTTTCATCCTTTCGGGGCTCAATAAATTAAGTACCAGTTGAACACTGGGGTCGATGTAATCAACTAGCATCCTTCCCCAAAATTACTGGCCTTGTGCCTATAGTAGAAAGGATTATCATCATCATCATCATCATCATCATCATTATTATTCAGTAGTCTTATTTTTATCACATGCTTTCACTGCACAACTAAGTGCAGCTCTGTGTGCCTTGAGTATGTGCTGTAGTTTGTTTTGGGTGCTGCTATTTTCACTGCAATGAAAGTGCTTTATATAGGATGTGTGGTGTGCCTAGTAGTGCTATTTTCTGTTTGTCATATATATATATATATTTTCATAAGTCCTGGTGTGTTGGTTGGTCTGGAAGAAGGGGTGTATCCACGATCTTTACAGACTCTCTGTGACTGGTGAGATTGACATGGATTTAGAGGTAAGATGGCTCACATCAAGCCTTGTGTTGTGCTTCTTGGTAAAATACTAAAACCTACATTAGCTGCAAATAGATCAGTAAGGAATGCCTCCCATGATAGACTAGCATCCTACCCAGAAACAGGCGTTTGTCTCTCACCCACTTCACACCACTGAATCAAAAATTGAGGACTGTCTTTTAAAATCTCTTTTGGAATATAGGAGGAGGTGTGTATTTTAATTCCATCTTTTAATGTGCAGCAATCTCCAATCTGTATATTGCAATGTATGGCAGCCCTGCACTATCACTAAACTTAACACTGTGTTTCATTATATTCCCTTAAGTTAACACAAGAACATTTACGTCAGATCATTTACAAGATCATTTACATTTTTTGCTTGCAGGTCCCTTTAATTCCTATTTTACTCTACTAGACTCCCAAAGTTTTAAAAAGATCCCATTGTATATTTATAATCATAAATATAATTATAAATATAGGCGTAGGAGTGGTTATATGGTAAGTAGCTTGCTTACAAACCACATGGTTCCAGGTTCAGTCCCACTGCATGGCACCTTGGGCAAGTGTCTTCTACTATATAGCCTTGGGCCAACCAAAGCCTTGTGAGTGGATTTGGTAGACGGAAACTGAAAGAAGCCCATCGTATATATATGTATACGTATGTATATATATATATATATATATATATAT
>NC_069000.1:29944445-29952964 GCF_001194135.2 Octopus bimaculoides | reverse complement strand
TTTTAATGTGCAGCAATCTCCAATCTGTATATTGCAATGTATGGCAGCCCTGCACTATCACTAAACTTAACACTGTGTTTCATTATATTCCCTTAAGTTAACACAAGAACATTTACGTCAGATCATTTACAAGATCATTTACATTTTTTGCTTGCAGGTCCCTTTAATTCCTATTTTACTCTACTAGACTCCCAAAGTTTTAAAAAGATCCCATTGTATATTTATAATCATAAATATAATTATAAATATACAATAGGAATTGTACTAAAAAAATTGTTGGAATATTTTGTGTATTGTAGAAGTATAACCAATTTATTGCAAATAAATTTTAACAAAATCTTATATAGACTCCCAAGGACCATGTGGACCCCAGTTGAGAACCACTGATTTACATGGTCACATGATCTGCTAGAAACAGTAGCCAAATTTCCCTCTTCACAACTAACAGCTCAGAAAAATAAAGAGATGGTCAGGATTAATGCCTTTCATCAAATCTACTCAGTCCGTTTGAAGCCTCTATGTGGTTACTCAATTTGATAGCAATGGTAGCCAGACTAAACAACAACTACATTCACTACACTACACTACATTGTACTATGCACTACATTATCCTAAACTTCCAACGTTCAATCCTCAGCCCCCTCCTATTTATCATAGTCCTCCAGGCAATAGCAGAGGAATTCAAGACAGGATGCCCCTGGAAGCTCCTCTATGCTGACGACCTTGCACTAATTGCTGATTCACTATCAGAACGAGAGGAGAAGTTTTAGGTGTGGAAGCAAGGATTAGAATTGAAGGGCCTTAGAATCAACCTAGCTAAAACCAAAGTCCTAATAGGTAGGAAGTCAGACAAACCACAAATCCCTTCAGGTAGATGGCCCTGCTCAATCTGTAGAAAAGGCATAGGTAGAAACTCTATAAAATGTACCCAGTGTAAGCCATGGACACATAAGAGGTACAGCAATATCAAAGGAAGGCTAACTGAGAAGATAGTATTTGTATGTAGCAGATGCTCAGGAGCAATAAACACTGAAAATGTGCAGAAAACAGCTTCTGTCACATTCCAGAGAGAAAAACTAGAAGTAGTTGATAGCTTCCATTACCTAGGTGACCAAGTCAGTAATGGGGGAGGGTGCACTGAAAGTGTAGCTGCTAGAATAAGAATAGCCTGGGCAAGGTTCAGAGAGCTGTTACCTCTGCTGGCGACAAAGGGCCTCTCGCTAAGAGTAAAAGGTAGACTGTATGACTCATGTGTACGAACAGCCATGCTACATGGCAGTGAAACATGGGCCTTGACTGCGTAAGCTCGCAAGGAATGAAGCCAGTATGCTCCGCTGGATGTGTAATGTCAGTGTGCATACTCAACAGAGTGTAAGTACCTTGAGAGAAAAGTTGGACCTAAGAAGGATCAGATGTGGTGTGCAAGAGAGACGACTACGCTGGTATGGTCATGTGGCAAGAATGGATGAGGATAGCTGTGTGAAAAAGTGCCACACCCTAGATGTTGAGGGAACCTGTGGAAGAGGTAGACCCAGGAAGACCTGGGATGAGGTGGTGAAGCACAACCTTTGAACATTAGGCCTCACCGAGGCAATGACTAGTGACCAAGACCTTTGGAAATATGCTGTGCTTGAGAAGACCCAGCAAGCCAAGTGAACCCATGGCCTATGCCAAGGGTTATGGCATAGGTCACTTATGCGTACCTTTCCTTCACTGAACGCTAAACTCTGCTTGCAAAGACCTGTTGAGGTAAGTGAAATCGAAATCAAATTCGATGACTGGCATCCATGCTAGTGGAGCATTAAGAGCACCATCTGAGTGTAATTGTTGCCAGGGCAGCTGACTGGCTTCCATGCTGGTGGCACATAAAAAGCACCATTCGAGTGTGATCGTTACCAGCATCGCCTTACTGGCATGTTAAAAAATATTTGAGTGAGGTTCGTTGCCAGTGCTGCTGGACTGGCTCCTGTGCAGGTGGCACGTAAAAAACACCATTTGAGTGTGGCCGTTACCAGTACCACCTGACTGGCCCTCATGCTGGTGACACGTAAAAGAACCCACTACACTCTTGGAATGGTTGGCGTTAGGAAGGGCATCCAGCTGTAGAAACTCTACCAGATCAGATTGGAGCTTGGTGCAGCCATCTGGTTTGCCAGTCCTTAGTCAAATCGTCCAACCAATGCCAGCATGGAAAGCGGACGTTAAACGATGATGATGATGGTGATGATGAATATTCTTATAGTTTGACTGCAGCAGTAATCAGCTTCTGTCTTCTGTCCCCCATAGCAGCTTTTGTAGTAGTCCATTGCTATACTCAAGAATTGAGATCCTAAAACCAAAGGGCCATATAAAAAGCATTGGTGTGGGTGCTAGTGCCATATAAAAAGCACTGATGCTGGTGCCATGCAAAAAGCACCCAGTACACCCTGTAAAGTGGTTAGTGTTAGGAAGTGTATTAGCCGTAGAAACCAGGCCAAAACAGACTATAGAACCAGGCATGGCTTCCTGACCTTGCCAGTTCCTGTCAAGCCATCCATCCCATGCTAGCATGGAAAATGGACATTGAATGATATGATAATCCTGTACTCTGGTGATTGTTCCTGGCTTTCAATGAGATATGAATTACAAGGAAGAATCTGAATTTAGAATGCCAAGAGTCCCAATAAATACTGCAAAGCTTTCTGACTCTAGCAATTCTGTCAATTCTTCTACACTATACTGCATTAATGGATTTTCTCTTTGCTCAAAAGTTCACACACACATGCTTGAGCCCACTAGAAAGTCTCTGTGTAGTCATTTGACTTGCTAGAAATAGCAGCTAAAGCACCATGAAACCACAACCTTCTATTTGAAATTTTTTAAAGCAGACATGGGGCGATATATGAAAAAAAATTTATCACAGTTGCAATGAATGTCTTTGTTTCATGCCTGTTCAATGAGACCTAACCTGAAACTAAATAACACACACACTAACTTATTCTTTTCTACTCATTTGTCCAAATTATGCAGTTAAGTGTTAACATGACAGGGTGGAAGTACAATCAGGGTACTGTCAGAAAGTACCATTTTTGGTGGTATTAGCGACAAGAGCAAGTGTTGAAAATTAAGGCTACAACCTGAATGTACTGAATTGTAGGCACCTCACCCTGTTGGGGTATGGTGCCTACACCTTGTGGATTCTGGCAGTGCAGCTACTACCCATATATTCCTCTCTCTCTATCCTTTTTATCAACAACAGCTGTTTGAAAATTATATATATAAAATCTTATAAGCCCTAATTTAAGATCCAAAAGCACAAACCCACTTGTGTGTGTGTGTGTGTGTGTGCGTGTATATATATATATATATATATATATATAATATGTATGTATGTATGTATGTATGTATATGCATGCATAACTATGTTCTTCCCTTTTTGAGGCATCACCTTTGCAATCTTCCTGCCTCTCACCCCATTACCATGCTGTGGCTGTGGTGCTTGGGTCTATGGTGGACAAGATAACATGAGCAGGGTATTTGTTTGTGTTGTCAGCCCCTACCTACCCCACTACCTCTTTGTAATTAATTCTGTACTATAAACTTTGTCTTACCTTTTCACACCTGACATTCATCTGGGCTCTCTTTTATTTCAGAAACTGCAAGCTAATAATAATATTTTGTTCTAACATTTGGCACAAGGCCAGCAATTTTGAGAGCAGGGGAAAGTCAATTGCCTCAACCTCACTACCCTAATATTTAACTGGTACTTTATCTTATCAACCCGAAAAGGATGACCTCAGTGGAATTTGAATTCAATGCATAAAGGGCCAGAAAAAATGTTGCAAGGCATTTTCACTGATACACTCATGATTCCACCGACTATTAAGACAATTTCTTTACAGGTTAAAAGGGCTAAGACACTGGAGGCAACAAAGTGATGGAATATAGCACAGTGTGGGGTTACATAAAATTAAAAAGTTAAAAACCCATAGAAATGACAAGGAAAAAGTCCCCAATAGTGGAGACACAAACACAAGGCCAGAAATTTGTGGGTTGGAGCTAATCATTGACATTGACCCCCAATAATTGATTGGTTCTTTATTTTATTGGCCATGGTGGGATGAAAGGCAAAGTTGACTTCAGTGAGATTTGAACGCAGAACATAAAGAGTTTGAAGGGTTGGTTAACTGAGTACATCAATCCCAGAACTTGACTGGTACTTTATTTGACTATTTTAGAAATTTTCACCTTGTTGGGTAATCAACATGTGTATGATTTGAACTCTGAATGGTTTTCAAGAAGTTCACTTCAAAACCAAGTGATCTTGGGTTCAATTCCATTGTGGCATCTTGGGTAAGGTATTATTATTATTATTATTATTATTATATTAACTTTTTGTAGTTATTAAAGAAGACATTATCATTATGAGATGATGAGCTTGCACAATTGTTAACTTGCATTTACAAATTGCTTAGCAGCATTTCATTTGTCTTTATGTTCTGAGTTCCAATTCTGCCAAGGCCAGCTTTACTTTCATCCTTTCAGGGTCAATGAAATAAGTATCAGTAGAACACTAGGGTTGAGTTAATCGACTTAGCCCCTCCCCCAAACCTGCTGGCCTTGTGTTAAAATTTGAAACCATTATCATTATAATTATTATTAAGGTGGTGAGCTGGCAGAAACGTTAGCATGCCGGGCAAAATGTTTAGTGGCATTTCGTCTGTCTTTACGTTCTGAATTCAAATTCTGCCAAGGTCGATTTTGCCTCGCATCTTTTCAGGGTCGAGAAATTAAGTACCAGTTGTATACTGGAGTCAATCTAATTAACTGGCCCCTTCCTCCCAAATTTTGGGCCTTGTACTTAGAGTAGAAAAGATTATTATTATTATCATCATAAAGGTGATAGAATTGCATATTTGGTAAAACAACGAGCAAATGCTTTACAATAATTGTTTACACCCTGAGTTGAAATCTCACCAAGGTCAGCTTTGTTTTTCATCCTCCTTGGGGTTGATAAAATAAAATACCAGTGAAATACTGGCGTTGCTGTCATCAACAATGCCTCTCTCTCAAAATTTGTGGCATAGTGATTATAATTAGAAATCATCATAATAATTGTGGCGGGATGGCAGAACATGTAGACTGGTAGGTAAAATGCCTTGTGTATTTATTGACACCGCTGTGTTCTGAGTTCAAATTTCAACAAGGTTGATTTTGCTTTCCATACCTCTAGAGTGAAAGGGGTTGATAAAATAAAATACTCATCAAGTGTTGAGTGAGTGGGTGGGAGGGAGATCAATTATAACTCCTTGCCCTTAAATTCTGTGGCCTCATGCCAATGTTAAGAGCAACAATTATTATTATTATGATAATATATAATATTAATATTATTGTAACAAATTTTTATTCAATGTTTTGATAACCTCCCTGTGGCAGATTTGGTTAAAAAATGATACAAACCATCTTTTTATAGTCCAACAGGTATGTTTGACTTCATAATACCCCCACTCCTTCAGTCTTCCTGCAGAGTCACCAAATATAACATTTACAAACTTCTATTTCTTTTTGTTTTTTTTATTTTTTTTATTTAGGGGAGCAGAGATTTCTCTTCTTTTATCTTTCCTGTTTCCATGATAACAAGGGTGTGGTGGTTCTATAAAATGTTACGTACACATACACACATATACTTCCTTATAGAAGCACATACACACATTTAGCTATACATACATACATACATACATACATACAAACATACATACATACAAACATACATACATACATACATACATACATACATACATACATACATAAATAAATACACATACACATATTTACTTATATAAGCACATACATACACATGTATGTGCTTATATAAGTAAATATGTGTATGTGCATTTATGTATGTATGTATGTATGTATGTATGGCTACATGTGTGTATGTGCTTATATATACATACACAAGGAGTGGTGGTGTGGCAGAATCAGTCGAGTGCTTGGTTATATGTTTGTGCAGCAAGTCTTTACATCCTCTTACTTTCCAAGTTCAAATCATACTTGAGGATTACTTTGTTTTTTATTCCTCCAAAGACAGGAATTAAATAAATATCAGTCACATCCAGGGGTTGATTTAAGCAGCTTTCTTCCTTTTCCCCTCTCTCTCTAAATGTGTGACCTTTTAGTCTGTGTCAATAATCATTCTTCACATTTGACTGAATGGTTGGAGCAGTGGAAAAAAAAATGCCTTGTGGTATTTCTTCTGGCTCTTTAACATTTTGAGATCCAATCCTGCTCTGGGTCAGCTTTGCCTTTCATCCCTCATGGAGCAATAAAGTACCAGTCGCATACTGAGTTCAACAGCATTTGCTAACAAAATCCTCTCAAAACTGCTGACCTTGTATGTATCTGTTGTTGTTAAGGGGAGGGCAGTATCACAAGAGTATTTGAGAAAGTAGTTTCTGGGATTTCCTAATGAACTGAATTCAAATCTGGCCAAAGTTGACTGGGGTTGATAAAACAATGTCCCAGTCATCAAGTAATGTGGTTGATTAACCCTTTCGTTATCATATTTCTGTTGAAACATACTGCCTTTGTTTCAATTAATTTTGAAAATAATGAAGAATTTAGTAAAATAATTTTGTCATTATTTATCTGGTGTTTGGAACATGAATTAACATGAACTTTTGATGGATGTTTAATAATCAAGATCATTATAAAACAAGAAATTTGCATCCTAGAACCATGGGCAGTTTCAGGCATGTTGGTAGCAAAAGGATTAAATCATTAACACCATCTCCTAAAATTTATGGCCTTGTGTCTGTTTGAAATCATCATTATTATTATTCTTTATGTTCTGAGTTCAAATCCTGCTAAGGTTAACTTTGTCTTTTGTCCTTTCAGAGTCAATGTAATCAACTTAAACCTTCTCCCAAACTTGCTGGTCTTGTGCCAAAATTTGAAACCATTATTATTATCATCAAGACAGCAAGCATGCTGAATCATTAGCATGCCAGACAAAATGTTTGGTGGCATTTTGTTTGCCTTTATACATTCTGAGTTTAAATTCTGCCAAGGTTGACTTTGCCCTTCATTCTTTCAGAGCTGAGGAAATAAGTACCAGTTGTGCACAGGGGTTGATGTAATTGGCTTACTCGTCCTCTGAAATTGCTGACCTTGTGTCAAAATTTGAAGCCATCATTATTATTATTAAATGGGTGGTAGATTGGCAATGTACAGCATTGGACAAATGCCTATTGTTATTTGTTTAAGTTGTGTATGTCCCGTGTTCAAATCTCGCTGTGGTTGTGTTTTTCATTCTTCGAGGTATGATAAAATAAAGTACTAGTCAAACACAGGGGTCAATATAATCAACTGTTCCTAGTACCTCAAATTTCTAGTCTTGTGCCTATCTTAGAAATTATTATTATTATTATTATTATTATTTTCCAATTGATTTGCATTTTATTTCATCTTCCGACCAGAAACCTAAAGCATGTAATAAATGGAGAGAAACTTCCTGAGAATGTGGGCAGTTGATGTCTACACAATTTTTTGAGTCTCATATATTGTTGGTTTCCCCAGGGATCTGGTCAAAAAATTTGCCAGTACCTTTCTTGATCATTCCCAGGGCACCTATAACAATAGGGATGTTTTTGGTTTTTAATTGCCACGTCTTAGATATCTCAATCTCAAGGTCCTTATATTTGAAGAGTTTTTCAAATTCCTTTGCTGAGATGTTTCTATCAGTAGGCACTGTCATATCAATTAACAGGCATGTTTTTTGTCTTAGGTCTTTGATGACAATGTCTGGTTGATTATCATTTATTTGCCTGTGTGTATGTATCTCATAATCCCATCGGATGGTAACATTCTCTCACTCAGTGACTGGCTCTGGATGGTGTTCATACCAGTTCTTAGGATGCGGGATATCATAGTGACCGCTTATGCTCCAGTGCAAGTATTGGCCAACTCAGTCATGCCTGATTTTATATTCTGTGGGGGGCGAGGACTGAGCAGCCAGCAACAATGTGATCAATACTCTCCAGTTTGTTATTGCAGAGTCTACCTCATTGTGTGTGACATTAGCTTGATAATTCCAAGTGAGGAGACTCTGATTTAGGCAGATAGAATAGATAGAGAGAAAGAAAGAACAGGCTGACAGTGTCTGGCTACCAAATTTCATTCATATTAGATATTAGCTAACTCAAGGCTTTTCTAGGAGATACTTACCCAAGATGCTATACAGAAGTATTTTGGCTAAGTGTCACTCTGTGTGTGTGTGTGAGAGAGAGAGAGAGAGAGAAACATATTATATAGTTGCATTCCTTTATACCAAAAACTAAAACTAAGCTGTATGATAAAGATGGATTGATAAAATATAAGTACTAGGCTGAAATAAGTCCTTGGGTCAAATATCTAAATCTTTTCAATATAGTGCCCTGGAATGATTGCAGTCCAATAGCTGAAACCAGTTAAAATCTATCCCCACCCCTACACATACAACATACATGCACACACACACACACACACACATACACACACAC
>NC_069000.1:29937882-29944435 GCF_001194135.2 Octopus bimaculoides | reverse complement strand
CACATACAACATACATGCACACACACACACACACACACATACACACACACACACACACACACACACACACACATTTTGTTTTTATGTTCAATTATAAAAACAATTTTATATTAATTTGATAGATTACTCCATGCTTTTGCAGAATACAAATTTATTATTCTTATACAAGAACATTGTTGACAGTGACTTCAATGTTTTGGCCAGCTAAGCCATATATATATGTGTGTGTGTGTGTGTGTGTGTGTGTGTGTGTGTGTGTGTGTGTGTGTGATTAGAAACCACAACACCAGGAGTGTGTAGAGATGTGAAGCATGATGCATATAAGGTACCTCATCTAGTCCTCTCATTTCTCTGTCAGTTATCTTTAGAAACTTTCAGCTTCTTAGTGTATCTTACTCACACCACTTCATACCATTTCCTAATTATATTCTCATTTGCACTCATGTACTCACAATATACATACACTGATACACTCATGTATTTTCATATACACTTACACATGCATGGCTCTTTATATAGCCACGATCACATACACACTCACACACACACACATCCACACATCATCATCATTATCGCCATTGTTGTAATGCAATTTTCTTTTATGCATACATACACAAACATACACATAGACATTCACATACACACATGTACATCCTGCTGTGTCCAGTCTTCATAACTTTTCACTCCTCTCCATTAACCAGGAATAGTTTATATTGGCCATTAGTTGTATATCAAGGATGTCTAAGGACGTATGTACTGTAAGACTATATCTGTGAGTGTGCAAAAATCATTTTACATATGTGCGCATTATTTAAACTGGCACTCCATCAGGTATCGCAATGAGGATTTCAGTTGATCCAATAAACAGAACAGCCTGCTTGCAAGATTAATGTGCAAATGGCTGAGCACTCCTCAGACATGCATACTTTTGACATAGTTCTCAGGGACATTTAACATGACATGGAATGTAGCAAGACTGGCTCTTTGAATTACAGATACAACTCATTTTTGACAGCTGAGTAGACTGGAGCAATGTGAAATAAAGCGTCTTGCTCAAGGACACACCATGCTGTTGGGAATCAAACTCATGACCATAGAATCATGAGCTGAATACCCTAACCATTAAGCTACGGCATTCATATTATTGTATGTATTTAAGGCAGATGCATGGGGCATCAAATGTATGAGTGCATACATATGCACACACACATGCTGGGAGTATATATATGGACCCTATCATCATAAAAAACACTCCCTGCACACACATTAAATCCATTACTACTGTGTTTTAAACGTTTTTTAATTGTATCTTACATTGTTATACACACACACACACACACACACACACACGCACGAGCACAGCACTTATAGGACATTAATTCTGTGTAACAATCTATATTAAGTACTTGGATTGATACGATCATGTAAAACACTTGAAGACAGTGTTTCAGGATGGCTGCTATCCAATGACTGATACAAATAAAAGACTATATGTAGCACACATTAAATACATTATAGAAGACCATAGACCCTGAAGTATGTAGGTATGTGAATATATGGTACCTCATCTGCTCCTCTCATTTGTCTGTCAGTTATCTTTTTTTCTTATTGGTTTGTTTAGTTATTTTGGAAATGTACTTGCATAGCAAGTGACCTGATCTGAGATCGTGTGCTGGAACGAAAACAATTGCAGCGTGGAAGGTGTTTATAAGCCATTTAGTAAACACTCAAAAACCGTTAGATTCACTTCAACATTTAAATTTAATTTGTGTCAAAATATTTTCGTTGCTTTGAGATCGCGACCTGTTCACTGACAAAATTCTGTGCTGCAAGTCTGACAGTCCACTCAATTCAGAAGTTTGCTTCACAACCACAAGGTGCTGGGTTTGATTCCACTGCATGTTCTTTGGGCAGGTATTTTCTAGTTCAGCCTGAGAGTGACCAAAGCTTTGTAAGTGGAATTTAGTAGACAGTAACAATGCAAAAGTTAACGCTGTATGTATGTGTATGAGTGTATGTATACATACACGCATATATATATATATATATATATATATATATATATATATATATATATATATATTGGTATTAGGGAACAAATGAAAAAAGACAACATAACCTAAAGAGGACTCTTTAGTCTTTCTGGGAAAAATCAGCCTCTATAATGTTGGTGAAATGATAAAATGTTCCCAGTGCACTCTGTAAGGTAGTTGGTGACAGAAGGGGTATGGTACAAAAACCAAGCCAAATAAGAACTTATTCAGTTCATAATGGCCCATCCAATGCATGTTAGCCTGAAGAAAACATGTAAAATGATGATGTACATGTGCATCTTTTTACCTATGCAATTAAGTGTATCAACAAAATAAGTTAGTGTATATTTAAAAAGTCTGTTATAACCATGTAGTTCTGAGTTTGATCCCACTGTGTAGTATCTGGGGCAAGTGTCTCCTAACAAAACTTTGGTTAGCTAATGCTGCCTTGCAAGTGAAATTTGGTAGATGGACACTGTCAGCCTATTCTACATGTATGTGTGTGTATATGTGTTTGCTTTGTATACTGGTAACAGGGGGAGAATGAGAGAGAGAGATGATATGTGGTTAGGTAAGCTGCGGGGAATGAACTTTTAGTCTTCATGTTATATTAGGTGTAAAAAAAATCAATAAATCCAAAATATACCCCAAACATTGAATCACTGGTCGTTTTATACACACAGTTATTTCACAGAATCTTTTTGTCTTACATGTAAATAGTCTAGTTATTAAGTTATGGAAACATATGAACAGCTGACATATTTATGAGTTGTTGCTTGTTTACCATCAGGCCAACCACAACCATCTTGTCTATTTGTTTATCTAGGACATTTTTTTCACTGCGTCCTTCCTCTTTTAAGTATGTGTGTAGCATGAGGGAGATTTGGTTGTGATTTTTAGAAGGTTTGAGTGATTATAGAGGTTCTTTCATTGGATCATGTAAGTGTAGGGTAGCTAGTGGGTGACTCACTTTGTAAATGTAGCTTATCTTAGAGTGATGCAGTCAACATGTTCTTTAAATTGGATGGGTAACCATAGTGATGGCATGTAGAAGGGATGCTTGTTTAAAAAAGTTTGTTGAGGAGAATAACGAGTGTGAGTGCAATTGAGGGGGTAGATAGGTATGATGGAAAACACTGATTTGCACCCTGTGTATGCACATATATATGTGCGTAGATGTGACATGTATGCACATATGTTGTCTGTACATAGTATAGTTTTGTGCAGGGGGAATACAATTTTGCATGTGTATAAAAAGTTAGCTGCGAATAACTATTTGCAGCAGTATGAAAGAGAAAGGGGTAGGGGTGCATACGAAAATAATGTTGGCAATTTCATATTTAGGATGTTGACAGTTGATGTTTGATTTTATATATATGTTGTTTGGATTCTGTCCAAAATTCTCAGACAAGAGTAGACAGCTGCACCAGATGTTCCAGGTTCCGTCACAGGTAATGGCAGGAGATATAGGGAGTGGAGTATGTAAAAACTGCTGAAATGATGCCCTTGGCTCACTATTGAATATATGTAGGTTTTTGTTATAAATACCACTTAGAGATGGAGATGGAGGGGCATGCCATTACCCCCACCACCATTATTATCACTGCAAGCTAATGGGAGAAGCCTCTCTACTGTTATTTGGCCTGCCAGAAATAGCAACCAAATCAACTTCAAATTGCACATTTTCTGTTTAGTAAAGGTAAGACAGTGTAGTCCTAGATATATGGATGGTCATGGGCGGAATGCTTCTGATCATAGATCTGCTCTATCATGCTTACCTAGTGCTAAACAGCATCATTACCATTAGTGACCATCACTACCACCACCACCAACATAACTCCTACCATCACCACCATTTCATTATCATAATCATTTTTGTGTCATTTGGTGTTGATTGGCCAATATTGGTTGGATTGAGGTGAGTGGACGAGTAGACTAAAAAGCAGTCATGAGTGTAAAGTGAATTTTACTCCTTGGCTGTTTACTAGGTTACTTGCTTTGAAATCATCATCCAAACATCCATGTGATATAATGGTTTCATACTTCTTTGTTCTGAGTTCAAATCCAGTCAAGTTAACTTCCAGCTTGTTGTCCCGTTTTGTTGGTAGAATAGGGTCTCTCAACCATAACTCTTACCACCTTCACAACTATCTTTACTTCCACAAGGAGAGTTTTAATGTTATTGGATCATATCTGACTACCTTAAAAAAAAGTCTTATTGTATATTGTAGTTTAGCCCTTTGTGAAGACGTGCATTGTCCTTGAGCAAGACACTTTATTTCACATTGCTGCAGTCCACTCAGCTGGCAAAATGAGTTGTACCTATATTTCAAAGGGTCAACCCTGTCACATTCTGTGTCATGCTCAATCTCCCTGAGAACTATGTTAATGTTACGCATGTAGGAGTGGCTGTGTGGTAAGTAGCTTGCTTACAAACCACATGGTTCCAGGTTCAGTCCCAATGCGTGACACCTTGGGCAAGTGTCTTCTACTATAGCCTCAGGCCGACCAAAACCTTGTGAGTGGATTTGGTAGACGGAAGCTGAAAGAAGCCTGTCATATATATGTATATATATATATATATGTGTGTGTGTATATGTTTGTGGGTCTGTGTTTGTCCCTCCAACATTGCTGGTGTGTTTACGTCCCCGTAACTTAACGGTTCGGCTAAAGAGACCGATAGAATAAGTACTAGGCTCACAAAGAATAAGTCCTGGGGTCGATTAGCTCGACTAAAAGGTGGTGCTCCAGCATGGCCACAGTCAAATGACTGAAACAAGTAAAAGAGTAAAGAGAGTATGTCTGTAGAGTGCTTAGCCACTTGCACATTAATTTCACAAACAGGCTGTTCCATTGATTGAATCAACTGGAACCCTCGTTGTTGTAACCAATGGAATGTCAGTTGGTTAGTTTAACCCTTTAGCATTTAAACTGGCCATATCCAGCCAAACTTTTTCTATTTGTTTTATGTTCAAACTGACCAGATCCGGCCTCTCACACCTACCCTACAATGTCATTCTAAAAATAAACAATCACATCATTGAAATCTCAGAGCTATGAGATAATGCAAGATAAATTCAAAACAATGTGAGTAAATAAGCATTATATCTGACAGAGTAATCTGAATGCTAAAGGGTTGAAGAAGTTCAACAGGGTTGTCATGGTTGGAGCATCTTTGATCATTATACTGATCAGAGCTAACCCAGAGCAAAATACCATTGATATTGTTGTTGATGTTGTGATCTCTCCAGTAAAAACTTGTTGATTTGAGATTTGAAACTCATGGGGGAGAACTTAGCCATGAAGACAGTGCCTCCAGCAAGATTGGTAGAAAAATTTGCAGGTCATTTGGAATTTGATTCCGTATCAAAAATACTGCTCCAGTGAAGCCAACAACAATCATCATCTTGCTCCATTATTATTATTATTATTATAACTATTTATTATTATTACTATTATTATTATTATTATCATCATCATTATTATTAAGGCAGCAAGCTAGCAGAATCATTAGCTCACTGGACAAAAATGCATAGCAGCATTTCATCCATCCTTATGTTCTGAGTTCAAATTCCACCAAGGTCAGCTTTGCCTTTCATCCTTTCGGGGTCAATAAATTAAGTACCAGTGAAACACTGGATCTATGTAATCAACTAATTCTTTTCCCTGAAATTTCAGGGAAAGGAACTAGAAAGGATTATTATTATTATTATTATTATTATTAAGGTGGTGAGCTGACAGAATTATAAGCGTGTCAAACAAAATGCTTAGTGACATTTTGTCTGTCTTCACATTCTAAGTTCAAATTCCATCAAGGCCAACTTTGCCTTTCATCCTTTTGGGGTCAGTAAAATAAGTACCAGCTTCAGTTGATGTAATCAACTTAACACCTTCCCCAAAATTGCTGGCCTTGTGCCAAAATTTGAAACCATTATTGTTGTTATTCTTATCATTATTATTTCTCTTTATCGCAGTTTTTGTTGGAGCTCTTGGAGTCTTGCATGTATAGCAGACTTGCTATACATGCAAACCTACAGTACCAAGCTATCCATTCTTTTCAGCTATCTAATACTTTCCTGATTATTCTGGCCATGCCAAGGAGGCAAACCTTTTGTAACAGTTCTACTGGGCACTCAATTCCAATTTCCTTTATATTCCCCTTGATGCCTTCTGATACTGTTCCCAAGGACCCAACAATAATTCACCTCCTATTATTATTGTTCGTGGTGGTAGTAGTATAGTTGGAGTAGTAGTAGCTGCAGCAGCAGTAGTACTACCTACTATTACCAGTGTATTCATCTCATCATCATCATTTAATATCCATACTCCATGCTGGCATGGGTTGTATGCTTTGACAGGGTGGATTCAAAATATCAAATCCTTGTTACCTAAACTAATACTTTAACCAAGATCCATCATTGAACTTAATATGCCTTTAAGTTAGAGTTTTACATCACCTGTGTAAGTGTGTGTGTGTGTGTGTGTGTGTGTGTGTGTGTGTGTATATATATATATATATA
>NC_069000.1:29931346-29937796 GCF_001194135.2 Octopus bimaculoides | reverse complement strand
AGTGAGTTTAAAATCCAGGTTAATCTATCTAAAACATTCTGGCATCAGTGATGGTACGTTCTGGCACCAGTAATGAATAGAAATAATTTTGTTTATCGATTTGAAATTCAAATTCAATTTTTATTATTCTTTTGCTTTTGCTTTTGTTTCTGGTTTTAGTCACTGAAGTGTGGCCATGCTGGGGCATCACCTTTAAGAGGTTTCAATCATATTGACTCCCTCAATACTTATTTCAGTCTGCTATTTATTCCATTGGTCTCTGCTTCTTTGTTGGCTTAGTTTTCTTCTTTTTTTTTTTTTTACTTCATGAGGGAATGTAATTAACATAACTCAATACCTAAACACCACTAAATACTTTTATTCAGCATCAGTAAACACATACATACATAAACATCACACACACACACAATAAACTTGTGTACAGATTTGCTATCCAAATTTTATTCACAATTATTTATCAATTTTCTTTAATTTCAATTCTCATTCAAGTTTTAATTAGTTTTTTTTCTTGACTGTGATAGTAGTGTTGGGAAATTAATTGCTATTAGCAATTAATTGATACACAAGCATATCTTCGTTTTATCAAACACTAAAGCCATTTTTTTTTTTTTTTTGGTAACGTGTAAAAAACAATGTATTTTCTAGAATGTGTTATTTCTTTACTACCCACAAGGGGCTATCTGCAGAATATTTTGAGTAACACATCTTTGTAATATGTTTTCTAGTTCATATCTGTCGAAAGAGAATTGTTTATATATAAATGATCTTGTGTTTTTGTAGGTGGACAGCCAGCCAGAATATGGAGACAGTCGAGAAAGAGTTAAAACTTTCACATTTGACTATTGCTATGACTCCTCAGGACCTCCAAATATGCCAGGATATGCTTCCCAACAGTTGGTGAGTTCAATACCTCATTAGTCTTTCTGGCACTAGTGTTTTTTTGTTTTCTTGTATTATTTTTGATACTATATGCTAACAAATGAAAATCCTAAGACTCAGTATTCAGTAATATGAAAATAATAAATATTTAAATGTTTGTGCATACATATATGCAAAATATTTCCTAAACTTCAAGATAGGATACTGCATGTATGGCATGTGCACATGCATAACTGTGCATGTTCATATACCAGCTAAGATTTTCTTGTACCATATAAATATTCATTATATAATAAAGACTATAATGAACACTATATGCATGATGTTGACACAAATTATTCCCACAAAATAGCATATGAAACCGTGAATGGAGAACTTTAAACCTGTAGTGTTTAAACCAGCTATGTCCAACCCATGTATTCTACCTGCTTTGTATTCAAAATGGTCACATCTGGCCCCTCACACTTACCCTACAATGTAATTCTATAAATAAACAATCACATCATCAGCATTTTAAAGCTACAAGGTAATGCATTAGTTCAAAATAATGTGAATAAACAAGCATTGCATTTGACAGCATATTCTGAAAGCTAAAGGGGTAAAATGTCTCTTTTCTTTTTTTTCATTCCTCTTTCTGAAAATTTGAAAATGCAGAGTTTCAATTTTTTCTGATTTAAAAAAAATTGAAGGAAAAATTTTTTTTATTAGCTCCTAAATATCTGATCTTCAAAACATAAAAAAATATTAAAAAACTATTTTTCTTTTTTAAAAAAAAAAAAGCATAATAGAATACTGACTCTACAGTAGGCATACACTCAAGTTTAAAGGTCACGTTTGATTTTGCTTTTTGCTTCATTTAGAATGCATGAACTTTTTTTTATGTGTTTTATACAGCAATTATAATAAATTTGACTAAACGTCTCTTTTTATATCCATGTAAAAGTGAAAAGCCAGTGTGTATAATGAGTTATATTTTCCAAATTTCATCCCCATATTTGGGAGTATGCTCTATACATACATATATATTATACACAAATATATACAGTAGTTTGGTCTGTGTGTGTGTGTGTCACTCTAGTTTGTTATGAGGATACAACTCTGTGTGTATGTTACTAGTGTTTTGTAAGATGATGATGTAAGCATGTTTGTCTGCATATCTATATGTACATCACTGTAGTACAGCTTTTTAATGGAGAAATGATGATGGAGCTATTTGTATGAAGAAAAGTGTCAACCAACAGATGTGTGTGTGTGTGTGGTTTATTGTGTACTGTTGTTGGTGTTTTGAATCGTTTTAGTTACTGGAATATGTTGAAATCTATACTTTATTAACTTTGACCTCTCTTGAACTGACACACTATATACACACGCGAGCGCGCACACACACACACACACACGCACACATAAGCACGACTGTGTACACACATCACACCACATACGTTTGCACATACACATGCATAAACACACACCTTATGTACATGTATATGGATATAAACACACAGACACATACAGAAAGAGTCAGAGAAAGGTAGATTGGTAATTCATAAGTATTAGATATAATCAGCCAGCATTATGTAGAATTAAATGTGGATTTTGTGTGATAAGCGTTATCTCTATTGGATTAGAGAAAACACTTTGGTGTAAGGTGGTGCTGGTTCAATCTGTTCCTAGTGCTGTCTGATACGATGTTCTGTTACCACATCCATAGGATGGTGGGGGGGATGTATGTAAATTAAGGTAGTGTTGACATATTTAATGCTGAGAGTATTAAAAAGATAACTAGAAATATTTTTGCAGTGTAGAATAAAGAACATTAAAGAATGATTAATATTATTTTCATTTCTTTTTTTTGAGAAATATCTTTTTTTTTTTGTTTTTACACATTTCAGTCATTTGCCTGTGGTCATGCTGGAGCACACCTTGAAGAATTTTAAGTCAAATTAATTGATGCCAGTACTTTTTTTTTTAAGCCTGCTACTTATTCTTCCAGTTTCTTTTGCTGAACCACTAAATTATAGGAACACAAACACATCAACACCGGTTGTCAAGTGGTGGAGTGGGAGATAAACAAACATAAAGACACACACCGGGCATGGCTGTGTGGTAAGAAGCTTGTTTCCCAACCACATGGTTCTGGGTTCAGTAAGGTGCTCCAGCATGGCTGCAGACTAATGACAGAAACAAGTAAAAGATAAAAAGAAAAAAAGATTGTATATATATATATATATATATATATATATATATATATACACACACACACTATGGGCTTCTTTCAGTTTCCATCTACCAAATCCACTGACAAGGCTTTGGTCAGCCCAACACTATTCTTGAACATGCTTCCCCAAGGTGCCATGCAGTGGGACTGAACATGGAGCCATGTGGTTGGGATCTTACCACACAGCCATGCCTGCACCTAAGTATGAGAAACAACTCCAGACATATTTCAGCTATATAATGGGTACTACCAGAGGGACAAAGAAAGAGAAGGAGACTCAAGAAGACATGATGTACCATCTTCAAAACAGATTTGAAGCAAATTAACATCACCTGGGAAGATGCTGGTGGTTGTGCTCAAAACCAGGATTATTGGAGATGTCTTGCTGCCTGAGGTGGGGAGACTAAGACTAAGAGGACTTCCTCAATAAAGTTAGTCTTCATCAAAGCTGTTGGCTGAAGGAGTGATGAAAGAATTACTTTTTTTTGTTTTTTCTTGTCATATCCTGTCCACAAAACGGTGATGAAAAGATTGATAAAAGGTCTGCACTGCAAGCATCCTTTTTTTCTTGGCACTTTTATATGCCAAGAGAATGAGGGAAGAGGAGGAATTTACCCCAGTATTTAACTGGTACTTTATTTATTTGAGTGAAAGGGGAAGAAAGCAAATACCACTAGGCAAATACCACAAGGCATTCTATCCGATATTTTAACAATTCTGCAATTTACTGCTTAATACCAAGAATACCAAGTAAATGTGCAAGACTACACATTGCTTGTTTGGTTTATTTAGGAAATTAGAATCGGTTAATTCAGGTATGCCATTGTTAGTTAAGCTTGTGTTAACATATTTTTATGAGAGGAACATTAAAACACTAAGTAGAAATGTTTATGTAGTGAGGAAAACTGACATAAAATGATGGTGATGATGATGAGTATAAATGAAAGGGTTAAATCTTGAAAATATGTGTGTGTGTATTAGGGATGAAAGGTAGATTAACATGGATGTTGTACTTTGTAGTCTGTCTCTGCTATTCAGGGTACTCTTTGTCTTTGCTCTGAAAAGTGGCATTTGCACAAAAGAGTGGTCCTCTGATTAGCAAAGATTCACCAACATACTACATTCACTGGCCCACAAGTGTGTTGTCACCTCTCACAGTTTATCCAACTACGGCTACAATGGCCTCTGTTCTCATGAACAAGCTAGTGCATTCTGCTTCCAGTCAATCACATTTGAAACCATTCTCTTGTGGTGCAACCCAACAGTGTTCTGCAGCCCTTCCCTCCTACTCCCAATTCTAATCGTTTCTCTTAATCCTTACTTCCTAGCGTCAATCAACCAGAATTCCTTTGCCACTCCTGTTCTTGTAGATGTTGACTTAGAGATATTCAAACTAAACACCAACAATATTAATGTTACCAAATATTACCCTCTGAAATAGTCTGTCAATACCATGTGGCTGTGTGGTAAGAAGCTTGCTTCTTGACCACATAGTTTCGGGTTCAGTCCCACTGCATGACACCTTGGGCAAGTGTCTTCTGCTATGGCCTCAGGCTGACCAAAACTGAAAGAAGTTCACTGTGTGTGTATATTTGTGTGAATGTGTATGTGTGTGTCTTTGTGTCTGTGCCTCCATCACCACTTGACAACTGGTGTTGGTGTGTTTACATCCCTGTAACTTAGTGGTTCAGCAAAAGAAACTGGTAAAATAAGTACCAGGTTTAAAAAAAAACATAAGCACTGGAGTTGATTCATTTGACTAAAAAGTTCTTTGAGGCATTTGGAAGAAAGGGTGTGTTTGAGTGTGTAATACCTATTGTGTTAACCTGTCTCATCCTTTATACCACAGTTAATCTACCTCATCACATACATGAGAATTGGTATCTATAAGTCTATAAGGTCAGATCTTGGAAGTGTGTGTGTGTGTTAGATACAAACACACATTAATCAGAGTAATGTCTGCTTCATTCTCCCCAGGGCAGATATCTATTAAGATCAGTTTTTGTGAGTGTGTGGGAGTGTGCATGAAGATATGTTATGTTAAGTTAGTTATCCAGAGCAAATGTAAAGATCAGTTCTTAGTCGTAAGTGTGTGGTGGGGTGGGGAGGGAGAGATGTGTTAACATCTTGTTTTCTCATGGTACTTTTCACCTCACACATCCCTTAAAGATATATTTAAGGATTTAATACTTAGATACAGCTGGTTTACCTGTGAAAATAGAACCTTAGAGTTGGGTGAGATAAAGGTGGTTTTGTGTTGTTTGTGGATTTTTTTTTTTACCTGTAACATTCCACACACATATTCAGCCACACACACACACACACACACACACACAATCCCTTTCTCAATCTCCCTCTCTCTGCGTTCCCTACTGCCAAATGATTTTACACAACCTTTAAAAAAAAAAAATGACATTTAGAGGTCAGTGTGACCAGGTTACCCCTGGATTCTAACATTGATGTAAGCAATTTCAGGCACTGATTCAGCAAAGGAGTGTGTATGTGTGACCTTTATGTATAGCTATATTCGTGTAAAATGTGAGCTTGTTCATGCACGTGCGTGCACACACACACACACACACACACACACACACACACACACACACACACACACACAGAGGGTGTTAAAAAAATTGTATCCCCATAGAAAAGAAGGTCAAGTGATGTGAGGTCCAGTGAACCTCTTCAATACAATCCACCAGTTAGGCAAAATCTCATCAAAATGAACCTGACATTAGTATGGTAGTATGTGGGAACTGCATATTACTTCACATCATCAAAGTCCTCTTGAAGGCTTCGCATGACAGATTGTTGCAGCAAGTTTGAGTAAATGGGACCAGTCACAGTAGCATCAAAAACAAATGGTCCATTTGATCTTTTTGATGATAAGCCACACTATACTGCAACTCCTGGTAAATTAATAAGTTGTTCTTCCATAGCATGTGGTTGTTAAATGAGCCATTTAATTTAAAGGTAGCCTCAGCCCTCCAAATGATTTTTATTGGAAAGTGTGCATCTTCTACTCAACATGCCACACACTCAGTGCCAGATTAAGACCCATAGAGGCCCTAAGCACTTAAAATATTTTGGTGCCCCATATATATGTAATTCACAATATAAACAATAATAAACAATATAGAATTTTTTTTTTTTTTACAAAATGAAACAATACTAACAGTAAGATGGGAAATAATGTTTATTTTTGTTTATTTCTACTTTATTTATATTTGAAAAGTTTTCTACATTTTTTTAATTGCAAAATCTTTGATCAGATTCTCACTATGACACTATAAACACTTTGGAATTATAAAATTTTGGGGGTCCATGAAAAAATTTTGATTTAAATGTGTTGATTG
>NC_069000.1:29927025-29930956 GCF_001194135.2 Octopus bimaculoides | reverse complement strand
GACGGAAACTGAAAGAAGCCCGTCGTATATATGTATATGTATATATATATATCTGTGTGTTTGTGTGTCTGTGTTTGTTTCCCCAGCATCGCTTGACAACCGATGCTGGTGTGTTTACGTCCCCGTAACTTAGCGGTTCAGCAAAAGAGACCGATAGAATAAGTACTAGGCTTCCAAAGAATAAGTCCTGGGCTCGATTTGTTCGACTAAAGGTGGTGCTCCAGCATGGCCACAGTCAAATGACTGAAACAAGTAAAAGATTAAAAGAGTAAACATTGAATATCTGCAGGAGTGGAGTCCACCAGAGTAAACCAGTAATCAAAGGAGGTCCATATGTGAAAATGGTTAGGAACCACTGATTTAGAGCATAGAATATTCTTGGAATGTATCTTTCCCATGACAGCAGTGCAAAATGCAATGGACACTTGAGTTTGAAATACTTATCTCACAATGCACCACAGATTTTCTTGAATTTGGCAATAATGCTTCTAATACCCATTTTTACATTGTGGAGCTTGTCAATGTCAACATTCTGAACAGTTCCCTCCGCTTCAAACTGATAAGTTGCATAGGTGCATCTGTTTGAAACTCCCTTCTAAACTGTCTTTCTTCATTGACTACATTTTCAAATTCCAAGTAACACTTCAGGTTAAATTTCCTTTGTTCAAACCATAGTCTGGCTCCCTTCATTATTTGAGTAATCGGTTAAATCTGAAAAAGAAATGGAAATTGAGTTATCAGCTGTTAAAGTGTGTTTACGTTTTTTTAGGATATTCTGTGTGCGTGTGTGTGATTGTGTGAGTGTATGTGCACACACATGCACACACACACACACACACTAGTACATGTAGTTGAGAATACACTTTGTCTTCACTTCTTCCACCACACTATTCATTATACTATTTATGAATGAAACAGTTCTGACCCAGTAAATCTGGGTATACACACACTTCACCATACTCTCTCTATCCAGTGGATGGTTTGACTGGTGGTGGTGGTAGTGGTGTCTCTTCTACATGCCCTGCCCCCTCTCTCCTCACTCTCTTTTGCTGTTTTATATATATATATATATATATATATATATATATATATATTATTCCCCCATCAGCTGGTGGTAGTGTGGGGTTAGGGTGTTGATGTAGTATGGCATGGTGCAGTGGTAGCAATGGTAGGGAAGACGGTGGTGCTGTGGTAATGTGATGCTGGTAGTAATGGTAGTTTAGCCCCGGGTCAGCTCCAACAAAACAGACCGACAATCAAAAGCATTACAGCTGCAGCCATCATCCATCTCGTCTCTTATTCTGGCATAGTATATCTCAGTCTGTATTCGACAATGTGTCCTATTTTATAAAAGCTAGTAGGGCATTTGGAGAGGTTTGGCTGCTATTTCTAGTAGGTCGAGTGACTTGACTCGGGGAGTGGGGTGTAGTGTTAGTTTGGAGGCGGAGGTGATGTAATTTCACTGATGATGAGCAAAGTTGTGGCAGAGGTAGAAGTGGTGGTGGTGGTGGTATTCTTAGTAGTCAGGTTTAATGGATGGTAGTAAGAGATGTATGTAACGAGTAGTAATACTGGACTATAGAGAACAGCAGCTGTTGAGGTGATGATGATGATGATGATGATATCTATATGTATGGGGGGGCAAGAGAAGAAAGGGAGGGGGTAGAAGATGGATTACCCCCTTCTCCCAGGCATGCCACACAACTCTCTCCAAAAAAGGAATTTACTCCCCACCCCCACTAATTATTCTACTCATCTCACTACAGTACTGACTCACTATGGTTGTTGTTACTGTTGTTGTTACTGGTGGTGTGATTGTAGTTTTGAGGTTACTCTTGGTTAGCATCAACCTACACCAGTGGTCCTCTCAACCATTTCTTTCCTATGGACCCCTTTGATTTGTATTTCACTCAGGTGCACCCCCATAGCCATTCAAGGTTTTAAAAATCCTTATTATATATTTATAATTAAATCTTATTAGGAATTGTATTTTTAATCTTTTTTCTTCTGCTTGTTTCAGTCATTAGACTGCGGTCATGCTGGGGCACTGCCTTGAAGAATTTTTAGTCAAATGAATTGACTCCAGTACTTGCTTTTTTTTTTAAAGCTTTTTACTTATTCTGTCAGTCTCTTTTGCCAAACAGCTACATTATAGGGACGTAAACACACCTGCATTAATTGTCAAGTAGTGGTGTGGGAGACAAATGAAGACACAAAAGCACACACACATATACAACGGGCTTACAATTTCTGTCTACCAAATCCACTCACAAGGCTTTGGTCGGCCCAAGGTCATAGTAGAAGACATTTACTCAAGGTGCCAGACAGTGGAACTAACCCTGGAACCATGTGGTTGGGAAGCAAGCTTCTTACCACACAGCCACACCTGCACCTATGCAAAAATTAAAATATTTTGTGTATTGAAGAAGTATAAGCAATTTATTACACATAAATTTTAACAACAAAATCTTATACGGGTGCCCAAGGGCCATGTGGGCCCTGGTTGAGAATCACTCATCTAGACTTATATGATCAACAGTATTCCAGTGTTGCTCATCCCATCTTATTTTATGAGGCAGTGTATGATATATAGTCTTACATATATCCTGTCTATTCTTCCTGTTTAAGAAAGCTGGGTGTGTGCTTATTATCAATGATGATGATTGGTCTTTTTGTTGTTGATTAACCCAAGGCCAATCCTGGTGAAGCAGAATAGCCTTTTATCTGTTTCAGCCATTAGACTGCGGCCATGCTGGGGTACCACCATGAAGAACGTTTTTAGTCGAATGAATCAATACTTATCTATTTTTTAAGCCTGGTAGTTTTTCTATCAAGCTCTTTTTGCCAAACCGCTAAGTTATGGGGACATAAACAAACCAACACCAGCTGTCAAGTGTTAGTGGAGGACGCACACACATTTATATATACACGACGGGCTTCTTTCAGTTTCTGTCTACCAAATCCACTCACATGGCTTTGCTTGGCCCGAGGCTATAGTAGAAGACACTTGTTCTAGGTACCATGCAGTGGGACTGAACCCAGAACCATGTGGTTGAAAATCATGCTTCTTACCACACAGCCACACCTGCCCCTCACAATTAGCCATTCCAACCATGAGCATCCTGCATTATTTAACGTGTTGTTTTATTTTAAGAAAATGCTGTTTTGTTTGAGAAAAAAATGTAGCTGCTATTTCTAGCATGCTGGTCAACCATGTAGTCCCTTCATTACTGATACTGTTGTTGAGAATCATAGTAGTGGTGACAGAGCTACACCATAATGGTGATGGTGATTATCTTGCTGGCAGTGAGGGTTACTCTTAGAATATTATAAATAGACATCTGTGGTTCCTGTCTTTGAGTAAACTTTGGGGTGTCGAGTTTAGTGTCTCCTGCCCTACCTACACCCTGTCAGTTATTGCCATGGAGTGTCTGGTGAGAGTGAAATGGATGATGATGATGATGATGATTATGTTATTAGTTAGAAAACCCCCTTGCTTGCTTTTACTGATAGCTTATTCACTGCCAGCTGGTGCAAGAGCTTCATAAGAACACACAAGCATATGCACACACACACACACACAAGCACATACTCACATGCACACACACAGATTACGTACTTGTGCAAGCATACACAGATATTCGTGAATGTATGTATGTGTGTATGGAGAGGTGGAGGAAGAAAGGCATATAGACTGAGGGAGAGAGTGAGAGAGAAGGATGCAAGCCCATACAAAGATCCATATGAAGCTCATCATGTGTCTATTTGTATAGTTGAACTAAATAAGTGTGCTGTTATAGTCACCACCACCAACTACTCACTGCCAAACGTGCCATGTGTTTTGATAATACAATAATTACTACTTCTCTCTCTCTCTCTCTCTCTCTCTCTCTCTCTCTCTCTTTATCTCTCTCTCTCTCTCTCTCTCTCT
>NC_069000.1:29922868-29926760 GCF_001194135.2 Octopus bimaculoides | reverse complement strand
TATATATATATATATATATATATGTATATATATATATATATATAGCCATCCAAATGTGAAACTTCAACATAGCTGTGACAGATTGAAGCTTCATCTTCCAGTGAGTGAATAATAAACTTTACAGTAGCTACAAAGTATTTCTCTCTCCAACTCTGTGTGTGTGTGTGAGGTGGTATCAAAAGGTTCCCAGACTAGTTGAATAAGTTGTATTTTATTGAAATAAAATACAACTTATTCACCTAAGTTTTAGCATCATCTCCTTCGAAATAGTCACCTTGCACAGCAATACACCAATCCCAGCATTCCTGTCACTTCTGGAATCCAGCCTGGAAGTTGTTTACTGTAAGCAAGTCGAGGACCTTCTGTGATTCACTCTGGATCTTGACAACAGTGTTAAAACGGCAACCTTTGAGCTGCATTTTCATCTTGGGGAAAGGATGGACGTCTGCAGGTGCTAAATCTGGTGAATAGGGTGGGTGCAGAAGCAATACCATGTTGTTTTTGGCAAGAAACTCACAAGTGAAGAGAGCTCAGTGAAGAATCCAATTGTTCATGCTCCACAGATCCAGTCACTTTTGCTGAATGTCCTCCCTCAAATACTTCATAATGTCACAGTAACAGGTCTTCCAGATTGCTCATCATCTTCCAGGGACATTCTTTCACTTTTGTGCCACCAGAAACATTGCATACGACCCAATTCCTTGCTGAAACGCACTCAATGTCTCTTCAGCAAACTTCCCAAGTTCAGCACAAAATTTCATGCTGGCTCTTTGTTCCTGTCCATAACAAAATCACAGACTACAGCATACACGTGATCACAAAAACACAAATTTCATAACTTGTGAAGTAAACACAGTGATGTCACTCAGTACACTGCCTCATGAATGTCACTGGTAGCTCTCACTGTGCATACGACTGAGTGCTGCCATCTGTTGGCATGCTACAGAACTAGTCCAGGGACATTTTGATAACCATATTGTACACACACACACACACACACACACACACACACACACACACACACACACACACACTAACACATATCATCATCAGCATCATCATCACTTTACATCCATTTTCCATGCTGGCATAGGTTAGACGATTTGACTGGGACTGGCAAACTGCAGAGCTGTACCAGCCTCCAGTCATCTGTTTCGGCTTGGTTTCTACAACTTGATGCCCTTCCTAATGCTAACCACTTTACAGAGTGTACTGGGTGATTTTTACATGGCACCAGCACTAGCCATGACCCCCCACACACACACACACACATCAGCCAACCCAAATACATATTTGCATTTGAAGCAATGAGAGAGCTTCAGTATGGTTGCTTGACTCATTCAAAATAGTCTTGGATAAAATAGAAGACAGAATGCTTTAAAAAAAGTAGAGAGGTTTGATGATACAATAACCATACTGAATCAGGACACACGCACACATGTGCTCATGCGCCAGGTAGGGAATGCACATGGAGAGAAAGTGTTTGTTTTAGAAATTTGTTAGTTTCCTCCTAAATATCTAAGAAGCATGAAAGACTTTCCAAGTCTACCAAATTCAGCGTAGTTTTATGAATCCTGATCTCAGCCAAACAAAAATTATTTACACATAGATGTATGTGAAGAATATAGATATTGGTACAGATGATCTTATCTTGGAAGGTTGTAATAAGGGAATCAACAAGGATAATGGTTCAATCACTGGGAAAAGTTGTTACCAAGATAATGAATGGTCTATTAATTAACAGTATCTGTTTGTTGTTACTGTTATTGAACCCCCACCCCATTTGCGTAGACTTATGATGAAAGGTGTTTCAACCATCACCATTCTTCCTCTTTGTCTTTCTTTCAGTGCATCTAGGACTATATCATCTAATGTGCCCTTCACATTTTAAGATGGTAGGGTGTATTTTAAAGAAAGTGCAGTGGCTATTTCTTCTATGCTGAGTGACCGTGTAAATGCTCCGTCAGTGACCTGAAAGATGCCATTTAGTTTCTTTGGGTTTCAGTTATTTATCACAGTAAAAATCAAAACCAATGCCTCTAATTCTGCTTAATCTTCTGACTGTTTTATTACTAACAAACCCAGCAGACATGACTTCTGTTTTTCAACCAATGCTGTCTTTAACTCTTTCAGATTTCTGTCAAGCATAATGCATATTCATTCACATTGATATAAAATGAACATGCATTACCTTGTAGCTTTGAGTTTTCAATGATATGACTGATTGTTTATTTTTAGGGTAAGTATATTTGTAGGGTAAGTGTAAGAGGCCAGATCTGGCCAATTTGAAGATAATACAGGTAGATTATTTTGGCTGGATATGGCCAGTTTAAATGCTAAAGAGTTAAGCATATTCTCCTTTGCTTGAATAGTATCTTGGATTCTTCGGTTTGAAAATCGCATGCTCTAGTGAACAGAAGCACTAGAAAGAGGGAATTATTTAGTGGCTACAATTTATGTCTATATATAGTGTGTGTATGTGTAGTAATGGTGATAGAATCATTACATTTTCTGATTTCCTAAAACAAAATCTATTTTTTCAATTCAGGTGTTTCAAGATCTGGGCACAGAGGTGCTGGAGGCTGCATTTGATGGCTACAATGCCTGTATGTTTGCCTATGGGCAAACAAGTACCGGGAAAACCTATACAATGATGGGTGAAGGGGTGAGTATCCTTTCTGAAATACAGATTTAAGTATACGTATGCGTGTGTGCGTGCATGCATGTGCATGCGCATACATAGTTCAAATTTACAGAAAACAAACAATGAAGACAGGTGAAGGAACAACAAGCAGGTGTATTAGTTTGACGCTCAGGAAGAATTGAAAAGTCTTTGACATTTCGAGCGTACAACAGAAATAATTGAGAGGAAACAAATTCGAGAGAGAACGAAAAAAAATGTGTAGGGATTAATGGTTCAACATGATGGAAAAATTGTATCTACACACACATGCGCATGTGCGCACACACAAGACATACATTGCATATATGTACTAACTTCAGGCTGACTAAGAGCATGTATGTAGAATTTGTTGATGGAAGCTGTGCACAAGCATGGCTGAGCAGTTAAGAAGTTTCCTTCATAACCACATGGTCTCAGGTTTAGTCTGAATGCTACATCCTCTCGCACTGTACATTCAAAATTTACCAGAATAAAAAAAATCCCTTACATGAAAAATTGGCAACAGTAAGTGCATCTAGTCATAAAATGCTGCCTCAAGCAGTCGTCCAACCTATTCAAGCATAGAAAAGCATAAAACAAACAAATGAATACACACACACACACACACACACGTAATCACCATCACCATCATTTAACATCCACTTTCCCATGCTTGCATGAGTCAGATGAAATTTGTTGAGGTAGATTTTTTTCTCCTACAGTTAGATGCCCTTCTTGTTGCCAATCTTCATCTGTTTCCAAGCAAGGCAATATTTCCCTATGGACAGAAATGTTTTCACAGAATATTGGAAATGAAGAACGCCGGTTGTATAACAGTGACACTTGCTTACAACTATCTCATGATGTGAAGACAGGTAGACCCACATACACACATTACAAGTTTCAGTTTCCATCTACCAAATCCACTAGCATGGCTTTGGTCGGCCTGAGGTTTTTGTAGAAGACACTTGGCCAAGGTGCCATACTGTGGGACTGAACCTTAAACCATATAGTTGGGAAGCATGCCCCATATCAATCAGTGTGTGTATGTATGTTAATTATAATGAGCCTATTGCAAACCTTGTAAACCCCAGCTGTGTAACGTGTATGTATATAAGTTTGCATGTATATACACTCTTGAAACAGTATATAATATATATGTGTGTGTTTGTTTGTGTGTGCATGTGTGTGTGTGTGTGTGTGTGTGTGTGTGTGTGTGTGTGTGTGTGT
>NC_069000.1:29913475-29921668 GCF_001194135.2 Octopus bimaculoides | reverse complement strand
AGCTGTAAATATACATACCCACACACACACACACACCACCACCACCACCACCACCACCACCACCATCATCATCATCATCATCATTTTATTATCCACTTTTCCATGCTTGCATGGGTCAGATAGAATTTGTTGAAGTGGATTTTCTATGGCGAGATGTCCTTCCTGTTGCCAAACCTCACCTGTTTCCAAGTAAGGTAATATTTCTTCAGACCCAGACATATTTTCATGGAAGATTGGAAATAAAGGACACTGCTTGCATCAAGGTGACATTCGCTTATAATTATTATGCGATATCAAGGCAAGGAGACAGTAACACATACACATGAGGGACTTCTTTCAGTTTCCATCTGCTAGATCCATTCACAAGGCTTTGGTTGACACAGGGCTTATAGTTTGTGTGTATATGCAAACATGGCACATTAAGACACTTGGTTAGCATGTTGGGTTCATGATCATAAGGTCATTGGTTCGATTCCTGGTCCAGACTTCATGTTGTATCCTTCAGCATTTCATATTGCATCAGTCTACTTGGCTGTAAATGGGTGCTAGCTTAGTGCTAGTACAGCTCTCTACCCTCCCCTGTCACATCCTCTGTTCTGCAGAGACAAGGGTGGAGAAGGTGAAATGGTGCCATGTCTGCTTGTGATTACATAGGTACCTCAAAACAATTACAAAAAGTGTGGTTCACAACCATTTTTTTTTTACCTATGGACCCCTTTGGTTACTATTTTATTCTGGTGGACCACCATAACCATTTGTTGTTTAAAAACTAGTTTTATAGGTACTTCCTTGAAAATTCCTATTCTATTTTTCATCCATTCACTTGTGTAAGCCCACACAATAGCACTCTCTAGGAGAACATACTTCAGTGGCCAGAAACCTGTTAAACTATGTAAAACTTTACAGAAAGAAACCCAGTTGTTGATTGCAAAAAAATATATCTAAAGCAAAATGTTTTTCTCATGATCCCTTAAAATGCTACTGTTATCCTCAATTTACTATTTTGTTTGAGTGGACCCCACAAAATCTCATATGGACCCTGAGAGGTTCATATGGGCCTCGGTTGTAAACCATTGAACAAAAGCATGGTACAAGCTTCCATATCATTCTTACTTGTGATTAACAGCTAAGCTTTCTTTTGTATATGTACAATACTAAAGCAGTATTTATATGTTTGTATGTAATACACCCTACTGATAGTGTTTGTATGCGTATGTATGAATGAATGAATGAATGAATGAATGAGTATTTGTATGTGAATACCTTTGTGTATGCATTTGTTTGTATATGTACCACTGATACATTATATATATATATTTCAGGAGGAGTATGGTCTCATCCCTCGGATATGTGAGGTAAGAAATTTTGCTTTTCTCTCATGTAAGCTATTACTGTGAGGGTGTGTATATTGTTGTTGTTGAGCCCCAGAATAAGCTTTGATCAGGCAGAAACCCATGACCAAAGTATTCCAACGATGACTATACCATCTTAACTGCAAACAACAGATGGGTCTTTTACTACATTATCCAATTGGTCCTTCCATTTATAAGATGGTAGGATGTGGTTTGAGAAAGATTTGGTAGCTGCTTTTTCTAGCAAATCACACTACCATATAGAGGCCATTTTGGGGATGTGTGTGTGTGTGTGTTGCACTGTGTACGTCAGTATTTCTCAACCAGTTTTTGCCTCTGGATCCCTTTAATTCAGATGGATCCTCCTAGCCATTCAATAGTTAAAAAGTCATATTATATTTTTATAATCAAATATTATTAGGTATTGTATAAAATAAAATAGTTAAAATATTTTATGTATTGTAGAAGTATAGCCAATTTATTACAAATAAATTTTAACAACAAAATCTTATATGGTCATATGGACCCTGGTTGAGAACCCTGATGTATGAGGTTTGTGTGTATGTATCATACACACAAACCACATACACCAGAGCAGAAACTACAATTCTACACCAAGCACTATATGTGACATCTCTGTCTCTATTTCAGGCCCTCTTCAGCCGGGTTGATGACTTCATTGATGACAATTTTACATTTAAAGTAGACATCAGGTAAACTCATTTTATCTTCTTCCTTTCTCTTTTTCTTCCTTTTTAATCATGTTTCTCATTTTTTTCCCTTCAGCTTTGTTCTCTGCCTTTCCTTTTGTTCCCTTCTCTTCTTATTTCTCCTATCACCTTCCTTCTCTCTATAAACCCATCACCACTCATTCGCCGTAAATATGTCCACATGTCTCTATTGTAGCTACCTGGAAATTTACAATGAGAGGGTCAGAGACTTACTGCAAGCCCCACCAGTGAAACAATCAGAGAAATACACCCTGAAAGTTCGTGAACACCCCAAAGATGGTCCTTATGTTCAAGGTATTTATGTATTTAGCTATAGACATTGCCTTGCCTGTTAATGTATGTGTTTTAGTGGCTACAACCTATTACAATGTAATTGCTTTTGTGATATATCATCGCCCTTCCTAATACCAACAACTTTATGGACACCCAGTAAACTCTGGTTGGCATTAGGAATGGCATCCAGATGTAGGAATTATGCCAGAACAGACATCTGGAGCCTGGTGCAGCTCTATAGCTTACCAACTTCAATCAGACCTTCTAACCCATGCTAGCATGGAAAACAAACATTAAATGATGATGTTTCTATGTTTACATGAATCAGACGAATTTTGTTGGGACAGATTTTTCTACTTTCAGAGGCTCTTCTCATCATCAACCCTCATTTCTGAGCAAGGTAACATTTCCTTCAAACACAAAACAGCATAATGGCTGCACATGCTTTTCATGGAAGATTGCAAAATGACACACACTTATATCATAATAATGTTTGTATACAGTTAGTACATAATGCCAAGACAAGGAAAGACTCACACACACACATGTACATATATACACAGTACTGGTGTCATGTAAAAAGCACCCAGTACACTGAAGTGGTTGGCATTAGGAAGGGCATCCAGCTGTAGAAACTGTGCCAAAGCAAATATTGGAAACTGGTGAAATCCTCTGGCTCAACTGACCCTGTCAAGCTATCCAACCTATGCCAGCATAGAAAAAGGGATATTAAATGATGGGCTTCTTTCAGTTTCTGTCTACCAGAAATAATGAGCTTCTTTCAGTTTCTGTCTACCAGAAATAATGAGCTTCTTTCAGTTTCTGTCACAAAGCCTTTGCTATAGGACTATAATAGAAGACACCTGCTCACAGTGCCATGCAGTGAGACTGAATCTGAAAGCGCATGACTTTTATGTGAATTTCTTAATCATCCAGCCATTACTGCACACACAGATATACATATATTGTGTGCAGGTAAAATTGCTGAAGCAAACAATATTGATTTCTGTCATATGCACATGGTTATATTTGGCAAACTGGCAAAGTCATTAAAGTATTGGCATTCATCCCAGCTCTTTATGCATGAAGCACAAATCTCTGAGGTCAGTTTTGCTTTACATCTTTTCAGGGTCTCTCTCTCTCTCTCTCTTTCTCTCTCTCTCTCTCTCTCTCTCTCTCTCTCTTTCTCTCTCTCTCTCTCTCTCTCTCTCCCCTCTCTCTCCCCTCTCTCTCTCTTCTCTCTCTCTCTGAGGAATATGCTCCACCAGTTTAGAACCCCAAGATCCATCTATAGAACATGGTGGTGTTCCCCAGAAATTGAAGGCAAGTCATAAGGCTACAAATTTGGGAATGGGTACAGTTGATACAGTTGGTGATACTTATTTCATTATTTTATCAACCATGGAAGGATGAAAAAGCCATATTGATTTTGGCAAGATTTGAAATAAAAATGTGAGAGGGTTACATCTAAATGTTGTTAAGCAGTTTGCCCTTTACTTTATTGATTCTACCAGTCCACCTACCCTTGTAACAAATTAAACAACATCAGGCATGTATACCATACCTTTGAAAACACCAATCTAAGATTGGAAAAAAGAAGAATAAAACTACAGGACCCAAACCATAAATCTGTTAGTAACTGCTGAACATGGGGTTTACTCTTGGAGAACAATGTCCTCAATTGAAATTTGGTTCAATTGAGAAAAGTTTGAATGTCATAACTACCAAAAATACCATTTGTCCTGTCTCTAAAAATCTTAAACTTCATGACTAGTAGTGGGATGTACTATACTTTACCTTGTAGCCTTTTTATATATACATATACAGGGTGTGATGAGTAAATTGTCACCATTTTATAGTTTTAATTTCACACATGTGCATTGTTCATTTTTGATTTTGTCAACTACACAGTATAGTAGGGTCAGTTTGGCACTTGGAAACGACATGCTGTACTGCTTGGCATTCGCGCCAGAAGCTCCAATACGAACATTTCAGAATGTTTGGGTGTCAATCTGAGGACAGTGCAGAGGATTTGGAAAGAGTTGGATGAGTCTAATGGTGATTATGAAGGTACGGTAGCTCAGAAAACTCACTCTGATTGTTCTGAGAAAAGACCTCCTGAATTTTTTAGTGAGATCCAGGCCATGATTGACAACGATCCCTCCAACTCAATCAGGTCTATTGCCAGGGAATGGGAGTGTCTGAGTTTCTTATCAGGTAGGTAGTGCATGAAGACATTTGGTATTCCTCATACAAGATGAGAAAGGGCTAATTTTTATCCAAAGTGTTCAAAGACAAGAGGAACGACTGTGCTACAAAGCTTCCAAACAAATTCAAGCATCCCCTCCAACTGAACATGCTTTGGTTTTTCTGACACAAGAATAATTTCTGCCAGAATCAGATGGTGAACACAGAACAACCGTTTGCTTGCCGTGTCCCCAAAACATGTACAGACAGTGATAAAAATCAAACATCCAGTCAACATCATGGTATTTGGAGTGATCACTAGTGATGGTGACATGCATCCATTCATCTCCCCATGCAGCCTCAGATTCAACCTGGAGGCCTACATCAAGTGCCTGGAGAATGTAGTGCTGCCCTGGGTCAAGAGGGTGGCTGCTGGAAGACCCTGTGTCTGGCAACAGGACTCTGCACCATGCTACACAAGCAGAACCCAGTCATGGCTGTCAGACAATTTCTGTGACCACATCACCCCTAACATCTGGCCACCCAACTCCCCAGACTGCAACCCTCTTATTATGTGTGGAGTACAGTTGAGTGAGAGACCAACAAAACTCCTTGTAACACCAAAGATAAACTGAAGGCAAGGATTATGGCAGCATTCACCATCTTAAACAAGATCATCCAGAAGAGTTGCAGGAGATTCCAATGTCATCATTTTTGCATAATTTAGATGACAATTTATTCACTGCACCCTGTATATATATATATATATATATATATATAAAATGATGATGATGATAATAATAATCAATTGAGGAAACATCATTTCCAGCTGGCTATATGACATAATATCTGTGTCCTTATATTTTTGAACAGGCAGTTATTGCAATAACCCAGAAACCAGTCCACAGATGTTTCTTTGAGCTGGATGGGAGGCTGGACTCCTTGTTAGAAAATATAAGGACACAGATATTGTGTTGTATAGCTAGCTGGAAATGTTTTCTGGGGCTAAACATCAGTAACAACCATCCCTTCCAAGACAGCCACATTACATTGGCAAATAGCCTTTACAATATATATATATATATACATACACACACACACCCATTAGTCCAAAAATTACACTATGTATATATATATATATATATATATATATATATATATATGTGATGTCACATTGTATCTGGCAGAGAATATGATTGTTTGATTATTAAAGGATTTTTCTACTTAATTCCAAAGATTAAATCCATGTATGCAACTTTGAGATCTATTCTCTTGATTTTCACCAAAACTTATTGGTGTTGTTCTTCTTGTGCAGATTTGTCCCGGCATCTTATTAAAGATAACCAACAAATTCAGTCTCTGATTGAGAAAGCTAATGAAAATCGGTAAGTATTTGTTTTTTTTGAACCAGACTATTATAAATATTACTGAATTGTCTTTTAGTTATAGATGTTCTTTGATTCCACTATGAATTAATGCATTTAAGCAGAGTAATGATCCACAGTCAGTTGGTTACACATATGTATGGATCAACTGATCCAATATTTTCAATGTCCACTAACTTTGTCTTTTAGTTTATTGCATGGAATACAGTGTGGCTGCCTGGGATGGTTGTATTTCTTATCCATCTTTTAGGGTCAGGTGGTACCCATTACAGTGGGTGGAGCCAAATGATCTTGGTCAGAATGAAAGTACTTTTAGATGTGTCAGGACGGGAATTCTGTCCCTTAGAATTTTTTTTTTAATATATTTTAAATGTTTTAAGTTTTCTTATCCCACAAGCTCTCCCAGCTAACCAGTGGATCAAAATTGCTATTTTCCAGAACAACATCATCTACTCACATGCATCAACACAGCAGTCGAAGTCATGCTATTGTTACTGTCACATTCACACAGGTATGTAGAATTATGTCATTATTGTTTTAACATCTGCTTTTCCATACTTACATGGGTCAGACAAGACTACAGCTGGACGCCCTTTGTAGTGTCATCCTCACTTGTTGTCAAGCAAGGTAATAATCTCCTTGCCTACTGAGCAACTAACAACCTGGACAAAGTTACACAGAGAGAACTGGAAGCAAATGACACCATTTGAATGTGCATTTTGTTTATAAAGATATCACATGTAAAGAAGCACAGACATGCTTAAATGGTGGACTGCAAGCAAATCACATAGCGTGTGTAAACAGTGATGCTTTTGTTTACATTCAGCGAATACATATGAAGACAAAAGGAAATATGAACTTGTACACACACACACACACACACACATATACACACACACACACACATTTATATGATGAGCATCTTCAGTTTTCATCTATCAATTTCACTCACAAGGAATAATATAAAATGTTAGGCAACATTCATGCAGTGGAACCAAAACCCTAACCACATGATTCTGAAGCAAATTCTTAACCACACGTTCATACCTACATGTGTGTGTGTATATAGCCATCTAGGTATCATGCATAATGTACATGCATATGCACCTTTGAAAGGCATGATGCTGTGTAGTTGTTGGAGAGAGAAAACCTCTTTATTGATATGTTGTGTTAAAAACAATATGTATTGGGGTGGGATGAACATCGACCTGGCAGTGATTCATGAGAATGCTCAGCATACTTCAGCCTACTTGAACAAAAATCATAGTATTATGCCTTTCAGTGGTGTGTGTGTGTGTATGAATATATTATTATTATTATTATTATTATTATTATCATTATTATTATCATTATTATTACCTCCACCCTAGCGAAGGCGGAGGTATTGTTTACAGTCATGTTTGTTTGTTTGTCCATGGACAAGATATAGATTTGGATGTTTGGCCTCATGACTGGCACAAACTAATTAGATTTTGGGATCAATCTAGTACCGAACAAGGATTATTTTTCCTGTTTTTTACTTAATTTTTAAAAGTGGTTTGGTTCATTTTTAGTATTCTCATTTGTGAGAGCAGTCAAGTTTATTTCAGATATTCTCATTTTCAAAATCATCTCTGGCTAATCATTGAGAGGATGTTGGTGTTGCCTTGGCAGAGGCTTGTGCTCTCTGAGTGCTCTTGTTATTATTATTATCATTTTTATAAAGGTGGCATGCTGGATGAAATACTTAGTGGTATTTCACCTATTGCTGTGTTCTGGGTTCAAGTTCTACCAAGGTCGAATTTGCCTTTCATCCTTTCAGGGTCAATAAATTAAGTACCAGTGAAATACTGGGGTTAATGTAATCAACTAGTCCTCTCCCACCAAATTTCAGTCCTTGTGCCTTGAGTAGAAAGGATTATTATTATTACTATTATTGAGTGAGAGAGCCATGCATGCCATCAATGTGACACTGGGGTAGAATATACGAAACCTAGTATACCCATCGTGACTACCTGTTATGTTTCCCTCGGGTGACTCGTAGAGATAACATAACGAGTTATACAATTTAATTATTACATTTATTGTTCAATTACATACAAAGAACGCACTCACCCAATGTTCGTTATGAATAAACAAAAGTCATGTCCGCCATATATATATCAATGACATTTTACTACGACAGTCCCACAAGACAACAACAATGAAACAATGAACTCAGACGAACCACATGACACACGGAACGTCAGACGAATTACATATCTAACAGTCCATATAACACTACCC
>NC_069000.1:29899312-29910213 GCF_001194135.2 Octopus bimaculoides | reverse complement strand
ACCTGTTATGTTTCCCTCGGGTGACTCGTAGAGATAACATAACGAGTTATACAATTTAATTATTACATTTATTGTTCAATTACATACAAAGAACGCACTCACCCAATGTTCGTTATGAATAAACAAAAGTCATGTCCGCCATATATATATCAATGACATTTTACTACGACAGTCCCACAAGACAACAACAATGAAACAATGAACTCAGACGAACCACATGACACACGGAACGTCAGACGAATTACATATCTAACAGTCCATATAACACTACCCGTCTGATAAAGGTACACCAGGCACATGCTTCATAATCATATGTACCTGACATAGTTTTCTCATATCAAGATAACCAGCACATGACCTTGCAAGTGGGGCCCAGTTGGAATTTTCTTCAGGTCGAGTAACCCATCCCACTCAAAAAATCCCTGAATAAGGGTTGTTTAAAGGATGTTGAACAAAACGCCCATGTTTCTAGAGGTGAATTACTCAAATCCCGAAGAATTCCTCTCAGCAATTTGAATTCCACTGAGGTCAACTTTGCCTTTCATCCTTTCAGGGGTCGATAAATTAAGTACCAGTGAAACACTGGGGTCAGTGTAATTAACTAGTCCCCTTCCCCAAAATTTCAGGTCTTGTTCCTTTAGTAGAAGCGATTATTATTATTATTATTATTATTATTATTATTATTATTATTATTATTATTATTATTATTATTATTATTAAGGAGTCAAGCTGGCAGAATTGTTAGGATGCTGAGCAAAATGCTTAGCAACATTTCATCTGTCTTTACATTTTGAGTTTAAATTCTGTTGAGGTTGACTTTGCCTTTCATCCTTTCAGGGTTGATAAAATAGGTTCCAGTTGAACACTAAGTTCAATGTAATCACCTTAACCCCTTCCCCGATGCTACTGGCTTTGTACCAAAAGGTGAAACCATTATTATCATTAATATTATTGTTTTCTTTCAGGCAAGGTTGGAAGATGATTTACCAAGTGAGATTGTTAGTAAAGTCCATCTTGTGGATCTTGCTGGCAGGTAGGTGCTTACTATTTCCTAATGTTGATGCTGACAGTGATGATGATAATTCATTTATTAGGCAGCTTTTTTTTTCTTTTATGGGAAGGGGTGTAGTTTAAATCTAACCCCAGTATTTTACCAGTGATTATTTTATGAAATGGATAAAAAATGGGATTTGGGATTTGAATTTGAAATGTAATAGAATGAATATAATACTATTATGCATCTAATACTATAATATATCTTGTGAGTTAGTGAGGGTATGTGGCCCTAGTAGTTAGGGTGTTGCACTCGTGTTCACAAGATCATAGTTCGATTCCTGGAGCAGGTAGTGCATTGTGTTCTTGAGCCAAACACTTCATCTCACATCACTCTACAATCACTTCAACAGTTGATGTGTGTGTACAAGCAATGTTGAGTTGGTGGGGACAGGGAATGAGCTAATGCACAGCACCAGCATTTGATCGCTGTAAATAATCCTTTGTGCTGGTTGTTCAGTAAGAAATTGCAGAACTCACACCTGTTGTCTACCGTCTACAACAAGAGTCTGTGGTGGTGTGTCTCTATTTCTGCCAGCTAACTACTATAATAATCTTATATTATAAAAGAGAAGCAGATCTCCAGCTGTCTGTCTGTCACAACTCCTATTAGAGGGAGAGGAAAAAAGGGGAAGAATCAAAATATACATCACAATGTATTGTTAGAACAAGGGGAGGAGAAAAAGTTGTTGCTGAGTGTATGTGAAAGAAAGATAGATAGGTAGTGTTGTCCCCATGGTAACTAATGAGACTTTCGCTATATAACAGTCTACAATTAAAAGATACATGCTTGATTAACAAATATTTTTATTGGCAGCATAGTGACAGGTAAAGACCTAGTAAAAAAAATGATTTATACCACATGCACACAGCTACAGATGGTATAGTCAATTATATTGACACGAGTATTTAACTGGTACTTTTGTTTATTTCTGCAAGATGATGATGGATATATGATTAAGAGAAGGTAAACTAGCAGGTCTCTTCCTCTAAAACTTCTTATATTTAGTCTTTATTGACTATACTGCATTTATAAGTGATAACCTTTGACCACTCAAAAATAACTGACATATTTTGGAATTAAATCTGTAAATGTAAGTCTAAAAAAAATTCAATGAATTAAAAAAAAGAACAAAGATAACCTAAATTCCAGAGTCTTATGTAACATCTCTGGAGCCCAGCTTCCTATTGTTACAGGTTTTTGTTATCTTAGTTGTGATATGGCAAACAGAAATGCTTCAAAACAATGGTACTAATTGACATGGTTGGCAACATGCAAACTTTACTTCATCTGTTCAATCACCAAGCAAATTGGAATGATATTTTCCTAATGAAACAGTTTCCTTCTATAGTAGTTATCCCCGACAATAAGAGAAACACTAGCAACAAAGATAAATGCTAGACATCGCAATCTTTTATGATTTGTACTTGGGAGTTCATTTTCCACAAAGAACAACTGACAAATGGATAATGACAAGAGCACAGATTTCTCAGCTTATAATAGCATTTAATGTTCAGAAAAATTAATTTTGATTAGACATTATTTTGAAAAGATCAAACATGCCACTGGCCACTCAAGTTGTGAGTCATAAAAATCAAGCTACAGAGTATTATTATATTGGAAGAGCTTTATGAAAGACACACATTTCAGAAGCTTTTATAACTAGATGTAATATTAATTTTAATGAAACTGTTGACCTTGCTACAGATAAAATCTAATGATGACAGCAAATTGATTAGTGTTGAGTGCATATCTCTTACATTGTGTATTACTGTTTATTGAAATGGAAGAAGATATTAATAGTTGTTTCAACTCCAGAAACAACTATTAAGGCAAAGCTGACCTCAGTGGTATTTGAACATGAGTTGTAACTAAATGCTGCAAAATAGTTTAGCCAGCATGCAATCCACTTCTTTAATGATAATTGCTAATATAGGAATGAGGTAAAAAAATTGTTGGGGGAAACAATTGATTATATTGCATCCCATATTTGACCTGAGAAAAAAAATTGATCTTGATGGAATTTGATCTCTGAATATAAAGGATTGTAACAAATACAGCAAAGCATTTTGTCCAATGATTCTGCTGGGAGACAAATTTATTGGAAAGGTTTACAATTTATAGAATAAACGCTAATTCATTACTGGTACATATTTTATTGAACATAAAACTCAATCAAAATTAATGTCTCTAAACTATTTCTGAAAATCAAATAACCCTCTTTATTGCCAGACTGAAGACTTACGTGTTTATATTGTGTATTTTTCAGTGAACGAGCCTCAACCACACAGAATCTGAACTATAAAGACCGGTTGAAGGAAGGCGCTAACATCAACAAGTCTTTAGTGACACTTGGCAATGTTATTAAATGTCTCGGTAAGGTGCTAAACTTGGTATTTCATGAGCTCTTCATAGTAACCCAGAGAGGATCACTGGGTCAATATCTGATATTCTCAACGATTGTTTACTCTAGGTTAGCCTTAATTATGGTCAAAAGCCTTCTAGTCTTGGCCTTCTGTTATATTTAATCAAACACAGTACATCAAGGACTAAATTATCCAATGTGACCTTCATTTTTTTAAGATGGTAAGGTGTGATCTGACGGAGATTTAGCTACAAATTTATCACATCAATGAGGAAACCTCACTTGAGATGGATTCCTAAATTGGGTGTTACATCACCTTGTCATAACAGCAGAGAGGGACTACTTAAAAGGGGTTGTTTATTATATGTGAAGATATTATGAAATATAACAGTTCTGGCTATTTCCTCCTTTGTAATGACCAGTGGTATTTATTGTTTTATAATCCTTTGTGTGACTCATCCTACTGCAAAGGAACAGGAGTGGCTTCATATTGTAAAGAGAGAAATAGTTGTTGCAAGGGAACAGGTAAAGAACAGTATTGGGCACAGAAAAAAATTGGAGAAATCATTTCAATAAATGGAGTTATTTCCCCTCAAACTTCAGTTAACTGATTTTACTCTCTCAGTGGTCAAGTGGATTGAGCATCAGATAAGAACGTATGCAAAGCCATGTGGTTAAGAAATTCACTTTAAAATTGTGTAGTTTTGGGTTCAGTCCTACAGCATGGCTCCTTCGATGAGTGTCTTCAACAATAATCAACTAAGGTCTTATGAGTGGAATTTGTAGACAGAAACTGAAAGAAGCCTGTCGTGTGTCTGTGTGTCCTTTTGTTTTGGCATCATGTGATGATTATAAGCAAGCATCCCAGTCATACAAGCAATGTTGTTCATTTCCAGTCTTCCACGAAAATCTATCTGATTATAGGGAAATATTATCTTGCTTGGAAACAGGTGAAGGTTGGTAACGGGAAAGGTATCCAGCTGCAGGAAATCTGTCCCAACAAATTCCACCTGACCCAGGCAAGCATGAAAAAGTGAACGTTGAATAATGATAATGATGATGGTGCATGTGTCGTCTCCTTGTCTTGACATTTCGTGCTAATTGTTATTAAGCATCATCATCACACAAACGGTTTCATTTGTTTGCAATTTTCCATGGAAACATTTTTGGTCATTGCACTGTCCATATTCGAAGGACAAGGGGAAATATTAATTTCAAATTTTGACACAAGGCCAGCAATTTCAGGACAGGGGTTTAGTTGATTACATCAACTCCTCCCATTGCTCAATTGATAGTTATTTTATTGACTCCAAAAGAATGAGAGGCAAAGTTGGCCTCAGCAGAATTTGAACTCAGAACATGAAGACATACAAAATGCCACTAAGCATTTCACCCAGCATGCTAACAATTCTGCCAGATCACTGCCTTAAACTAGGGGAAATATTACCTTGCTTGGAAACAGATGAAGGTTGGTTATAGGAAGAGCATCTGGCTGTAGAAAATCTTTGTTTCAATGAATTTTGTCTGACTCCTGTGAGTATGGTAAAGTGCTAACTGAACATTGGCTGGGGCTTTATGAACCCCAACTGGGGTTGCCTGAGTGAAAGTGTCTAATGTTGAAACACCTAAAAGTTCCAGGTGCATCACTGGATGATATATGGAATATATATATATATATATATATATTATACACACATACACACACTTGCAAAGAATATGGAGACTGATACATCTTCAAATTTTTCTTTAATTTAATAGTTAATTATACAGCATAATTAGTTAGTTAAACTAACTATGCTGTATAATTGGCTGTTACATTAAAGAAAAATTTGAAGATATACCAGTCTCGATATTCTTAGTAATTGTTTTGGATTTATGCACTCAAAAATATTCATAATCCAGAGAAGTGAATCCAAATTTACCCATCAGAAGTATTACTGTGGGACTGCTCACACTCAGTGATCCTTGATGTTTCTTACTACCTGAGGAACTAGCCAGGACCTGGAATATACGTGAGAGCTATTACGGTTCCCGCCTGGGTAATTAATCTCTATATTCTCATTGTGTGTGTATATATATATATATATATATATAGTTCAAATTTATAGAAATGATCTGCAAAGAATATAAAAAATGTGGATCACCAAAAGTTTGGTCATACTGACTTAAGAGAGAGAGAGAGAGAAGAAAGTGAAGAAAGGGGGTTTTATTACAGTTTCTGTCATCTTGGGTTCTTTTTTTGTCACATGCAAAAAAACTCTGCATGTGACAGAAAAAAGAACCCAAGATGACAGAAACTAACAAACCCCCTTTTCTTTACTTTCTTCCTTTCTTTTTCTTCTTTCTCTTAACTCATTATTACCTAACTTTTGGTGATCCGCATTTTTTATAATCTTCGCAGATCATTTTTGATACTATTGAATTTTGTGAACATTTAACCATTTAAACATGTTTTCTACTTCGCAATTTAAACTTTTTTAAATCCCATACACTTATACAATTAATAAACGAAATATTGTTGAAACTAGTTTGGTTTGTATGTAAATAAATTTATTTAAAAACAATTACAAGTTTTTCAAATTCAGTTGCATGTTCAACAATTAATTCTCCTATATTTTTTCTTGCGTGAAAACACATCCCTTCTTTTCTTATATATACATACACACACACAACAGATTTCTTTCACATTTCATCTGCCAAATCTGGTCAGCCACGGGCTATAGTGGAAGGTACTTACCCAAGGTACAATGCAATGGGACTTAAAACCAAAACCATGTAGTTGTCAGACAAACTTCTTAACCACATAGATAACAGTTAAAGAAAGCCCTACTATCTTATAAAAAGGGACACCTTGGATAATGTATTCCTAGTTTTTCTAATCTTGAGAGAAATACAGGATTATTATAGTTCAAATGTATTTGATCCAAGTCTGCTGCTCATTTAAACGTCAACAACTTATAGGGAGATTGTAGTGAATTATGAGTATATTTGCAACTGTCAGTATATATGACTGTTTAGGTACAACTGCATATATGTGTATAGATTTGCATTCAAACATTTTTATGTGTGTACTAATTTCTATACATATTTATATACATGCATACATATACGAACACGAATAAGGACACATATGTAAACATAAGTTAATATGAAGACACACAGACATAAATATAATGTAGGCATGTACTTACATATGTTTATTCACAGATACACACACAGACAAGCAATTTATTTGCACACATGCATTTACTTAACTATAAACATGCACACACACACACACACATCCATGTATTCATACTATATACAATTGTTTGACTGTTTTAACCACCACCACCACTATTACTTTTGTCTATGTCCAGCGGAGAGGTCAATGATGTCAATGAGTGCAGACAATGCTGAGAGTTGGTCACAAGGTAGTTCAGATTCTGTCATGACCTCCAGTCTGGTGACCCCACGGCGTTCTCGGAGCCTCTATGTACCCTATCGTGATTCTGTCCTCACCTGGCTTCTCAAAGACAGTTTAGGAGGAAACTCCAAGACAATTATGATCTCAAGTAAGCCGTACTACTTTTTTGTTTCTTTATATTTTTGTTTTAGATGTTTTGTGTCCCTATTGGCTAATATGGCCAATAGGTTATGATATTTGTTTTGCAACCACAACATTTCTAGTTTGATTCCACTGCTTGGTATTTCGGACAAATATTTTCTATAGCTTTAGGTCAACCTATACTTTGAGAATGAAACTGGCCAACTGTAAAAACCAATCTATTTCAGACAAATGGAGTCTGGGCAGATCTCTAGCTGGCTGACTCCTGCCAAACTGTCCAACCCATGCCAGCATGGAGAACGAACATTAAAAGATGATGATGGAAACTGTATAGAAGCTCATTAGATAATATGTACCAGTAATACAGCCTTGTCACTATGTTATGATTCTACTTGAGAATTACATCGAGTCCACATATCTGTGGAATACTCAGCCACTTAAGTGTTTATCCAATGAGCAAGAAATTCAGTTGATTAAAGAACTGAATACTTATTGAAACTAACATAAATCAATCCTGCTACTCATATTTTATAACTTAGAAGAGTTGGGACCTCTGTGATTGGGGTGAACAAGAGACTTGGCCCAAATGCTTAACACAGACTGGACTTCACTAAGAACACCCAAGGTTAAACTGGATAATATTTTAAGTCTACCTCCATATTTAACTCCAACAGCAAGGCTACCACCACCACACCCTGTTCACTATAACTACTCTTATGTACCACTACAACTCTCTGATCACCACTCCTATGCTTTGCTCATCATCCCCTTCTTCCTGATCTATCATCCCTGAGCCACTTCTGTCTCTCTCACCTTACCCAATCATGCTGATATTTCACTTCAAGCCACATCTCCACTCCCTGTTCATCTCTCACTACAGTCATCTTTACCCTCATCTATAACCATTTGTTACTCTCCCCTCACTTTCTTATAACACTCAACCCCTCTTCCCCCCTCTCAATACACTGTCCATATCCTTTCTTGCTTTTTGTGGGCTTGCTTTGGCAAGGCATCCCTATCACCTTATCTTCTTCCAAGCTATTCCCACCTTAATATAACATGGAATGCCCGTGTATCTCCTCTGTAGCAAAACACCAATACTTCTCCCTCTATCTTACTTTAACCCCTAAACACCTGGCATAAAACCACCTCTCAAATACTCCTCCTACATAATCTAAGGGATTTTTTTCCCCTTTTCCTATTCTTTTCCTCTCTTGCAAGTTACTTGGTGACCTCACTAGTGGCAATGGCATGAAAAAAGCATTCAGTACACATTGGAAAGTGGGTGGCATTAGGAATGATATCAAACTGTAAAAACCATGCCAAAGCTGACAGTGATGCTTGATTCAGTCCTGTGTCCAACCTATGCCAGCATGGAAAACAGGCTTTAACTAATGATAATGATTGTGTGTGTGTAGTCAATTCAAATAAATGAACAATAAAATTAACAATAACACACAACAAGAGGATATGCACAAGGAATGTATTAGTCTTTCAGTAAAAAGAAGGTTTTTGATATTTTGAGCATAGCTCTTCATCAGAAAGGAGAAAGAGAGAAAAGTTCAAAGAAGGGAAAGAAATCACCAATAGTACGTGTGTAGTTATATTGACTCATACACACACACACATGCATGCATGTGTGTATATGTATATGTGTGTTTGTGTAATCCCTGTAATCTAACAGTTCAGGAAAAAAAAAAAGAGTCTAATAGAATAAGTACCAGGCTTTAAGAGAAAAAACAATTATGTCAATTCATCTAATTAAAATTCTTCAGGGTGGTGCCCCAGCATGGCTGCAGTCTATTGACTAAGTCAAGTAAAAGGTGGGGGTGGAGCAAAACCACACACAAAAAAAGCTGACATTTTATTTATATTACGTTATCATCATTATTCAGTGCTAAATGATATATTGAGGTTTGCTCTTGGTATGTCACTTTTGTCCCACCCTGTATATTAGCTAAGATTATATTAAGCAACTTGTTGTCTTGGTCATTATCAACAAAGATATGTTGGTTCATACTTGTGAACTCCTTAACATTGTGTGTATACATATATGTCTGTATCTGAATATCTATCTCTCTTTGTGTGTGTGTGTGTGTGTGTGTGTGTGTATATATATATATATATATATATATATATACTAGACATAAATTTCATAAACTACAAAATATAAATATCCACACTACCACACTCGAAATGTACCTATTATAACTCCTTATCTTGATTTGACTGTACGTGAAGGTATTTAGAATGCCAAAACTTATTTTGGCATTAATCAATAAATGTAGGAGCAAGGTAAATGCAGTAAAAATAGGGGGATCAGTGGGGCCCCATTTAAGCAGCCTTTCAGAAATTGAACCTCCTTTTGATATTCCCTGGGAGTTCATTGTATAAAGTTCATTGTCATTGCTCTGATTTGGTCGCCAATGCCATGTATTTGGTCACCAATGCCATGCAGTAAAAATAGGTGGGGGCCCCAATTAGGCGGTTTTTAAAAAAATAAACCCCCTTAGGACATTCCCTAGGATTAGGAGAGTTGCTGGTTTGAGTTTCATTGTTCTTGCACCAACAGTCTAGGAGCAGTTAACAAACATAAAAACGTAATGGAGAGAGAAACATCACTCAAATCTATAGTAGGATATACAGAGAGAGAGAGAGAGAGAGAGAGAGAAAGAGATAACACAGCTATCTTTGGTCTACCAAAATATACTTATATGTTTAAAACGTGTGAGTGTATGTATTAGCTACAATGGAATATAAATATACATTTTAAACATTATATAATTTTTTTTGTGTCATGAAATAAGGTGTGATATACTTGTAGTTCATATCAAAGCTGTGCTAGTATAGTAATGATTTTTGAATCCTTTATGGAACTAAATAACAATATGCCAGTTAGTTTACTTCCTAGCCCTTATGGATTGAGACACAATTCTTACATAACTAAAAGCTGTTTCTGTTTGGATGTGACAGTGCTAAGTTAAATGAACTGGGATGAATGCTTCACAAACATGTAAATCTGCAGTTGCATGGTACAGAAAACTTGATGGTGGGTATAACATGCCCTCACCAACCCACCCTCAGTTTCACTGCATACCAAAGAATATATTTTAATTATAGAAGCTATAGAAATATTCTTTGGAATATAAGATGTTTGAGATTTTAGTTATGTTGTGGTTGGTGTAATTGTGTGTATATCTATGTATGTATATAATATGTGCGTGTGTGTGTATATATATGTGTACGTACATATGTATGTGTGTGTTTATGTGTATGTATGTATACATGTATGTGTATATACATATATATATGAGACACACAAAAATATACATAATACAAGTGTGTGTGTGTGTGGTTATCTATGACCACCCACATAACCATTCTAAAATATTCAAAATTCTCTTATTGTCTTTGGTAATTTGCAAATGAAATAATGGTAACACTAGGATACATATTTTGAGTTCACTCTCTCTATCTTCTCTCTTTCTCTCTATCTCCTCTCTCTCTCTCTCTCTCTCTCTCTTTTGTACATTCATAACAATCTCAAACATGCTTCTTTTGTTTGGCTTTCTGAATACCCTTGTCTGTCTCTATTACTGCCAACATGTTCTGTTATATTACAACACGCAAAATATTTACAGTATTTACTTCAGCTGAATTGGCTTCAGCAACGGTCAACGGTTACTCCTGGTGGTAGCAGATAACTCATATTATTGGATAATGGTTAGTTACTGCATAAGTACACTGCACTTGACCCTCTCTCTCTCTCTTTATATATATATATATATATATATATATATATATTTCAATATCTGAAACCATTAATCCCAACATGTTTTCTCTCTCCATGTTTTCCCTCATCCATCTCTGTCACAGACTATAGGCTCAAAGTGTCAAAGACTTTTCCATTTTTCTCAAGCATCAAACTAATACAC
>NC_069000.1:29894420-29898811 GCF_001194135.2 Octopus bimaculoides | reverse complement strand
TATATATATGTATATATGTGTGTGTGTGTGTGTGTGTGTGTGTGTGTGTGTGTATATATTTGTATGTTTATAATGTGTTAATCTTCCAACAGCTATCAGTCCAGCCAGTGCTTACTACAACGAGACAGTCAGTACTCTGAGATATTCGCAAAGAGCCAAAAGTATCATCAACAAACCTAAAATTAATGAGGTAAGTTGTTCTATTCTTATCTAACGATTGGGTGGACTAATCTACCTAGGACAGTTTTGGGGAACTTTTACCTATATTATGTGATAAATAGGCTAAACTGACTCATTATCATAATTGGTGGTGTTGATGATGTATTCTGAGGACTTGAGTACTTTCTGGATAAACTAACCCACCTGTGTTTGTGACATAGTCACCCACTCCTGGATAGAGGTCTAATGTAGGTGACTGTTGGTACAACCTGACCTACCCCAAATTGTTGTTTGGATATTTTGGCATACCCTTAAATAGTTATTACAGTAAACCAATCTATTCTGTTTAGTTAGTGGAGTAGACTGCCCTATTCTGAGTAGTTGGTGAGGTAGACTGGTGTAATCTGGGTTGAGAGTAAAATCAATGCTTGTGTGAGTGTGTATGAGTGTTTATACATACTGAGCAAATGAGAACATGCTTATGTTTAATATATATATATTGTCTTGGTTTCTCTTGACTACACAATCTGTGACATATTTTCTCATTTGAATTTGCTCCTTCAAGTGTATTTTATAAATCTATATTTATAAATATGTTAATTAGGTTTGGTAGAACAAACAGGACAAATAGAACTAATGCAAACAGGGTGGGCCCAAAATCATGCACCAAAACATTTGACATTTAATTTAAATTACATCGTTATTATTATTCATTTCGTTCATCATATATATTCATCATTATTTTATTTATTTTGCTCAAACTTAGAAGAACTGAAGCATGTCTTCAACAATTCCAGAGCATATTGAACGTATTTTATGTGCGCTTTTTGGCCCACCCTCTATCTATATACATTTTTCATTACTTTTCATTATTTATATACATTTTTCTTTATTTCATCAGCAGAAGCTTCAAAGTAAAGAATTTTATAAAAATCGTATGTTTTAAATATAATATATTTTGTGTGTACAGTTAGATGTTGAGTTTCAAGATCCATGTAAATTATCCGCTCTGCTTCCAACATAACAGTTTAGTTTTTACTATACTTTATAGCATTACTTCTGATGATATGCAGTGCAAATCTCAAAATGACAATTAACAAGTTTATTTCATTTGTATCCATGAGATAAACTTGTGTCTATCATATAAATTTATAAAATCTTGTATTTTATTATTATTATTGCTTGATATATGTATTAGGAACAGAGGCAATATTAATACCGAGAGGCAATATTTATCCCCAAGAGTGAATTTTGCACCATAAGGCAATAGGAGAGTTTCTCTCATGGCATCTACCACTGTATAGATTGTTCTAACAGAACAAGCACGTTTAAGTGGAGATAAATACATATATATGTATAAAGTATATGCAGTGGCAGCTCGTAGATAAAATTAGTGAGGGTACTGTTTCAGAAAATGTTTAGCTGTTGTTTTAATATTCTGTAAAAGGAAACAAACATATAAAAAGAATATTTATACATAAACTTGATCAGTTCTCGCTTTAGCCACTGTCGGGTAGTGTGTTTAATTTGTTCACTGAACATTGCCGCGAATCCCTCCTTGTTTTTCAAAAATACCCCTAAATCACAAAATAAGGGGAGAAAATCTGCCCTATTTTTCAAATCCTGGCAGCAACACTGAAGCTGGAAGCAGGATAATAATTTAATTCTACACTTCATCACTTTCAAGAATATAAAGACGTTTTTAAGTACAACACATGCAGAATAAAAAAGAAACACTACCTTTCACTGGCACTACATGAACGACAGTGCTCTCTCTCTTTAGCATGAAGCTTCCTATCTTAGACATGTGAGCATGCACACAACAGCCAAACACTGTGTTGCTGGAACTGTGAAGCACACAGTTCTATACAAGGATTTTTGTATTTTTTTCATAAACTAGGGGATGGCTACTGACATTAAGCTTAAGGATTATATAATGTACAAATATAAAGAAAGAATTAAAGAAAAAAACGACTCATTATATTGAATGTAATCGATAATATCGAATGGAAATAGGGGGTGCTGCAGTTCCGCATTGCCTATACACAAGCCGCCACTGTATATATATGTATTTTGTGTAAGTTTGTACACCAGTGATATTGGTCAGGTTTGCCAAGAACTATTGATAGACTGACATTCATGAATAGTTGAAGTAGACTGTTGCATTAATATGCGTTGTATGTGTGTATGCATGCAATGGTTGTGATAGGGGTGGCTGTATTACATGTATTGTTAGATATATAATAGATGTATCTTACAAAACTAAATGATACAGGTGAGGATACTGATGAATTTGAGGTAATATAACAAATCTAGAGGGAACTGTGGTAAACCTTGAAACATCATGGTTTGTCTGCTGATGATGATAGCAGTGGGGCTTTAAGTATCATGGTGAGACTGATAGGAAGCATGGTCAATTCTCAAAGAACATTGTACATTGAGAGGAATCACAGTAAATGTTTGTCTTAGTTCTTTGCTCTTGCTCTCTCCCCTATCTTTCTCTTTCATTTTTAACTCACTCACTAACATACATCTCTCTCTCTCTCTAATATACATTTGTATTATTATCTTTACAGGACTCTAATGTGACATTAATTAAAGAGTTGAGGAGAGAAATTGAACATCTGAGAGTGATGCTGATCTCAGCACAGACGGTGAGTTAGCCTATACATGTTAGCCTATATGTGTTCTTACTGCACTACTGTCTGCCTGATTGACTCAAACAGTTGTGCTCAATATAATCATCTGATCTCGTGTACCCCAGATTTGTCGATTTCTACTTATGTTAGAAACCATTATTATTATTATCATTATTGTTGAACAAATGATTAAATGTCCTGCAGTAGTTGTTTTGGCTCTTCAAGCATTCCTAGTTCAAATCTCACTGATGTCACCTTTGCCTTTCATTTTCCCAGTGTTGATAAAATAAAATACCTGCCAAATACCAGTGGGGGTTGATATTATTAACTCCCCCACTTCCCTCCTGGTTTCTAGCCTTGTACCAATGTTAGAAATTATCACTGTTCTCCTCCCCCAGTAGGGACATTTCCTTTTTTTTTTTATTACTTGTCTTTTTTTTTTTATATATGATGTTATCCCATACTGTGTAGCCCCTCTTTGTGTTGTGCCCAAGTTTGATATAATACAGAATCAGAAAAGAAGAGGAGTTAATTTGACAATTCTCTTCCCCACAGATTTCTGGCCCTGTGCTTATGTTAGAAATAATGATTATTATTATTGAGTGAAGGACAAAATACCTTATGGTATTTAGTTATTTCTCTTTGTGTTTTTTTAGTTCGAATCCTAGAGAGATCAACTTTGCATTTCATCCTTCTAGAGTCAATAAAATAGTGCTGGCATCAATTTGAAAATGGCACTGTATCTCTTGCTGAAAATTTGTGATTTTGTGACATTGTGACTATGCTAGAAATCATCATCATTATTATTATCATTATTAAGATGGCAAGCTGGTGGAATCATTAGCACGCCAGGTGAAATGCTTTGCAGCATTTTGTCTGTCTCTATGTCCTGAGTTGAAATTCTGCTGAGGCTGACTTTGCCTTTCATCCCTTTCAGGGGTCGATAAATTAAGTACCAGTGAAACACTGGGGTCGATGTAATCGACTAGTCCCCCTCCTCACAAATTTCAGACTGGAACCCGGTGCAGCTCCTGGCCTTGTTTCTGTCAGGCCATCCAACCCATGCCAGCATGGAAATGGACATTAAATGTTGGTGATGATGATGATGAACCTCCCTCCCAAATTTCGGGCCTGGTGCCTCTGTTAGAAACCATTATTATTATTTTTATCGTTTGTCTCTGTATCACAGTTTATCATTCACATGTCTATAGATCCTGAGATAGTTGTCTATAATTACCACTGTCTTTTTTTTTTGTTATTTTTCTTCCTCCAGCGGAAACCTGTCCCAGAGCCATGTCTTGGAGTGAGTGATCTGGTAAAACTGTTTTGAAGATGATGTTGTTTACTTTTACTTAACCTCATTCTTGCTTCTCTCTTCATCTCTCTTATATCCTTCTATCTTTTGTTGCCATGGTGAAACTTATCTCTATCTCTTTCCTCTATCCCTTCCCCAGCATCTCATTATATACATCCATGTGTCTATCTATCTGTCTATCTTCTGTTTCTTTCTCTCTGAATATATATATATATATATATATATATATATATATATACACACACACACGTCATCATCATCATCATCATCATCAACAT
>NC_069000.1:29892595-29894358 GCF_001194135.2 Octopus bimaculoides | reverse complement strand
ATAGATCTTCTGTTTCTTTCTCTTTCTCTCTGAATATATATATATATATCTGTATATATATATCTGTATATATGTATAGATCTTCTGTTTCTTTCTCTTTCTCTCTGAATATATATATATATATATATATATATATATATATATACACACACACACGTCATCATCATCATCATCATCATCAACATATCCACATTTTCATGCTGGCATGGGTAAGATGAAACTTTTTGAAGCAGATTTTCTACATCCCGATGCTCTTCCTGTCACCAACCCCTCATTTGTTTATCAGGTAACGTATTGTTTTTTTCATTGCACGGAACATTTGTTTATTGGGGAACATAAACAATGTCACCGTGTTTGGCTGAGACGTTATTAAGGAGGACACACACAGTCGACACTCATATACTTAAGTTCTTTTGCACAAACATAACAGTACAGTTTCTACCTACCATTTCTACTCAGGTGACAGTGGTTGGCCTTAGGCCATAGTACAAGAGACGGTGTCCCACTGCGACCAAACCAAAAACCACAAGCTTACAAAGTTTATTTTGCAACCATATACACTCATACACAAACACACACAAATTGATATTCACATGCATATTTTGTATGCTATAATACACCTATGTACATGTGGGGTTGGTCATGTAGCTTATAATGTTATTCTCCATCTTCTTCCCCCACCATCAGTATTGAACAGACCAAAGGCAGCAAGCTGGCAGAACCATTAGCATGTCAGGCAAAATGCTTAATGGCATTTCATCCATCTTCCCGTTCTGAGTTCAAATGTCACCAAGGTCAACTTTGCCTTTTATCCTTTCGGAATCAATAAAATGAGTACCATTTGAGTACCAAGGTCAATGTAATTGATTTATCCCCCCACCCTCACCGCCACAAATCACTGGCCTTGTGCCAAAATTAGAAACCAATTAAAAACCAATATTGAACAAACCACTATGACACTATTTCTACACCATGATACCTTTACTAAAACACCACAACACTTCTACCACCATACCATCCTTAGTATATACATCAAGGGAGCTTCATTGATGTTCTAGAAATAGCAGCTAAATTTCTCTCAAACTGTACCCTGCTATCTTGGAAAAGATTAGACAGAAACACACACACATTTGATTAGGTAGCCCTAGATATACAATGCAAGAAGGAAAAATGGGATGGTTACGGCTGGAGTACCTTTGATCATAGGTGTACACAATTAGAGCAGACCTGAAAATAAACCACAACCATTAAACCATACAACACTTATTTATTCTGCTTTTCATCTGTTTCTCATATCCCAGATTGCCATATCCTATCTCCTAACATAAAGAACAATCAGACTTACGTCACTTACACCATATCACCATTTCATTTTTATGTTTGGACATTGCCCGTGTCTACCTGTTCCCTCATGTGATTGCATATCATCCATTTCTTTCTTATTCTGTGCTCACCATATTGCTTGACTCCCTTTCCCTGCTCCCTTTCTATTTCAGTACCCTTCTTAACTTACTATACTATTATTACTCTTCAGCTGCTCAAATCTTTCTCTGCTATTTCTCACCTCACCATTGAGGTGTCACATTTTTGCTATGTCTTGGATTTACTTGCTATAGGCTGGATATGGCTCATTAGCCCACAGCTGGAGGAAAGGGGATCATCTCACACCTATTGAGTAGTCCCTAAACCATATACCCTGTTACTGTGTAATCTACACTGTGTGTGTATATATATGTATATATATATATATATATATATATATA
>NC_069000.1:29883868-29892585 GCF_001194135.2 Octopus bimaculoides | reverse complement strand
TATATATATATATATATAATGTTTGTATATGTGTATATTATTATATATGGGTATGAACGTGCATCCTGTCCATACCAGATGTTACTGCATAATTTTTTTTCTTTATACCAAAGATAGAATGAAACCTAAAACTTCTGTATATTAAAGTGTATTTGTTTCAAACTGGCACAGAATCACGTGAAGAATTCATAGTATATTCCCTCCATAAGACTATACTATTCAATCCTCCCACACACACACACACATATATATATATATAATGCAAATAAGAAAATGGAGAGGATAATCAATCGACAAACATCATTGGAATTGACGTTTTTACCATTCCTTACTATTTCTATTATGTCATTATTTTACGTTATTATTTTACCTTATTTCCTCACATGTTAGATTCCTAACATTATGGTCTCTCTGATGAAGCTTTGGGGCTCAATTATTGTCCAACCCCTGTCCAATGTTTGTCCAACCTTTGTACAATCACTGTATATTACTGGTATGATGTGGAAAACTTGGTAAATTGGATAACCCCATAGTAGAAACAGCTGTAAGAGTTTAGTATTTTTCACTCATTTATTCTTATTCATTCTTTTATTTTTGTTTATCTATTTATTTACTTGTTTATTTGTTTATTTTGATTACTTATGCATATGATTGTAATTAATTAATAAATAGATCCAAAGGAATGTTTACAGGCTGATGTTTGTTGACTGATTATCCTCTCCATTTTCTTATTTGCCTTATAAATTCTGGGTAAATTTCTTTTTTACCCCCACTCATACCTATTATTCAATTGCAATACTGCTCTACAACAGTAAGCACTTGGATATAAACACATAGGTATACATCCAGTAGTATATTGGATATTTATTATCCCTTAGATGGGTGCTTAACCTCTAACCATATTTTAATGGTTGCCAAACTATTAGCAATATGCAAAATAGATGTAAGAGTAAGCATTTTTTGTTTGGCTTTGAGTTATTTTTAATAGGAAAAAAGGTTAATGGAAATAGGTAAAAAAAAAAACAATGCCTGGAACTTGTTTTTACATTATTTATGGTGTTTTACTGAGAATTTGTTATATATTCACCCATACCACACAAGATTCATTCCACACACAAAGATTATGTATAGTTTTCTGATAAATACATGCATGCACACACACACACACACACACACACACACACACATAAAATTTCCAGGATTGAAGAGAACCAGGTATTTAGATAATGAAAGCACCAAGGTAAGGTTAGTGATAGTATGACTGTGTACAAACAATATATAACGGCATATACATACTCACTAAAGTAAATACAGATTTTTTCCTCCAGTTATACATACATTCACAAATTGCTGACTGAATGCACAATGTCTCATCAAAGTCATACATGGGTAAACTCACTGCACCTATATATATATATATATATATATATATATATATATACGACGGGCTTCTTTCAGTTTCCATCTACCAAATCCACTCACAAGGCTTTGGTCGGCCCGAGGCTATAATAGAAGACACTTGCCCAAGGTGCCACGCAGTGGGACTGAACCCGGAACCATGTGGTTAGTAAGCAAGCTACTTACCACACTCCCACTCCTGCGCCTATATATATATATATATATATATATATATAAAGGTGTTGTAAACAAAGATAGTGACTAAAGCATTTTATACCAGGCTTCAAAAAATATTTCCCATTATAACAAGACAATACACCCAACTGGTCTGTAGAGGAAATCCATCCACAGATATTTATGATCCTTAAGATACAAGCACTAATTTGATGCTTCCACAGGGGCCATGATATTGATAAGCTTTATCTCAATAGAAAAGAGGGAAGAAGAAATTTAGTATCAGTGCAGACAACCTCTGAGTATCTTGTGGTATATCTCAAACAGCATCTGCTAAAGAAAGAGAGCGAAAATGACTATATCAAGCAAGTGTTCAAACCTTGTATACTACAAAAAGTTTATATATTGGTTTCCTGTAAGTTTAAGGTTGATGTCAATATTAAGTATAACCTCTCTTGGACTCATAACCATTACATCATTTTGCACTTTAAAAGTTATGCTTTTGCAATCTAGGGGCAGGACAGTCATGAAACACCTAATGAACAAGAAACATCATAAGCACCTTAAACTTTTAAGATGTAACTGAAAATGTCAATTATATCCCATTTTGGGGGGAAGGTGTTACATAGTACCTGCCAAAAAATGTCAAGTTACTACTTCCCATTGTAACATTGATAGGAAGGATTGCCCTGGACTAAATATAGAATACAGATTTATACAAAGAATATTAGTGGTACATTCGTATCAAAATTTCTACCAAGTGTTAACATAAGAGGCATGAAATAATTGTTTGACAGAAAAATAAAATTATGGCCAGTCACAGTAGCCAGCCACCTTGCAGATGTGAACACTTCTTCCAAAATCAATAAGAAAGAGAATATTAGTGAACAACTGTCTCAAAACCTTCAGTTTCACTATCCTAATTATAAATTCATTTTTATACCAATAATTATTGGTGCACTTGGCTATGTTAGTAAATGTAACTTGAAAAGCTAGGACTTTCAGACAAAGAAAATGACCAGCTAATAAACACTTTACAAATACAATCTTTAAGCAGAACTAAAAATATGCAAGACAACATGTAACTCTTTCTTTCTGTTTTTGTTATCCAAATTCCAGGAGTGAAGCTTTCGCTATGTTCTCTTGTTAGAAACCAGCACATTTCTTACAGGAACAATTCAAATAATTGAATAAAAAAAAGGAGAGAGACAGACAAATACACACACATAGGAACATACATGTACAAGAGATATGCATACACACATAGGAACATACATGTACAAGAGATATGCATACACACATGTTAAGCCTACATACATTTATCTACATGAACACAATCAGAAAGAGAGAGGGTGTGTATAGATATATATATATCTTCTATAAGCCCAGGCAGTACCATTACACACACAAACACACGTGTGTGTGTGTGTGTGTGTGTGTGTGTATAGTGTAGATAATTGTGTGTGCATGTGTTAAAACCATTGATATCTGTGTATACAGGCACAAACTAAATTTCTTCCTTTAACCTATCTATTGCAGAAAGACAATGCAGTGTCACTACAGGAGTCCAGTGTGTTTCTGTGCGAGAAACTGGAGGAGAATGTGGCTGCTGTAAGTATATTTTAATATGTTTGTACCAGTTGAGACAGAGAGGCAGGTTATAGCAGATTGGTGTCTGTATATGCATGTGCGTATGGGTTGTATTCTTAAATGTAGACATAGGTATGCATTTGTTAAAATAGATGTGGACATATAAGTAATTGTGTGTGTGTGTGTGTCTAACAATAAATATTTCTATATTCCAGGCCAAACAACTGACCAGACACTGGATTGAGAAGTGGCAAGAAACACAAGATATTTTAACAGTCAGTATTAGTATATCTCTCCCTTTCTCCCTCTCTACTGACCACCACCGGCTACTCTCTATTTTCACCACTGTACACTATTTCCACATATGACCGCCACCACAACATATTCTACTATATACTTCTGCTGCCACAACACAGCAGTCTTCTGTTGTTGAGATATATCACTGTTCATAGTACAGCCTCACACCACACTTGTACCACAGCCATATCTCACCATTCATATCACTGCTATATATTATCATCATCATTTAACGTCTGTTTTCCATGCTGGCATGGGTTGGACGGTTTGACTGGGAAGCCAGGAGGCTACACCAGACTCTAGTCTGATCTGGCAGTATTTCTACAGCTGGATGTCCTTCCTAACGCCAACCACTCTGAGAGTGTAGGTGTGGGTGCTTTTTTTACGTGCCACCAGTACAGGCCAGCGGGGGCTGGCATCGCCCACAATTCGGATGGTGCTTTTTATGTTCCACCGGCACGGAGGCCAGTCAAGGCAGTGCTGGCATTGGCCACATTCGGATGGTGCTTTTTACGTGCCACCGGTCCGGGGACCACAACTACAATTTCCATTTGATTGTGATTTTGATGTTGATGTACTTGACTCAATAGGTCTCCTCAAGCACAGTATGTCACTCTATGATCCAAGATACTTTTTGAGTGGGCTGGTTATGCGACACTGGTGTCGGTTACAGCTGTGAACTCACTTTATTTGCAGGGTCTTCTCAGTCACTGCATATCTTCAGAGGTCCCAGTCTTTCGTCATTTCCTCTGTAAGGCCCAATGCACGAAGGTCATGCTTCACCACCTTATTCCATGTCTTCCTAGGTCTCTCTCTTCCCCAGATTCCCTCCACTGTTTGGGAGTAGCATTTCTTCACACAGCTCTCCTCATCCATCTGTAGTATATGACCATACCAACGCAAACATCTCTCTTGCACACCACATCCAATGCTTCTTATGTCTAACTTTTCTCTCAGGGTGCTTACACTCTGTCGTGTGTGCACACTGACATTACACATCCAGCAGATCATGCTAGCTTCATTTCTTTCAAGCTTACACATGTCTTCAGCAGTCATGGCCCATGTTTTCACTGCCGCGAAGCATGGCAGTTTGCACTATATATATATATATTTATATATATATATATATTTGTATGTATATATATATATATATATATATATATATATATATATGTATGTATATATATATGTATATGTATGTATGTATGTATATATATGTATGTATGTATATATATGTATGTATGTATATATATGTATGTATGTATATATATGTATGTATATATATATATATATGTATGTATGTATATATATTGTATAAAGGATCATGGGTAAGGCCAAAGCAATCCGAAATAAATGCAAGGTAAATCACGAGGAAACAAATATATGAATTAATGTAGACTTACTTTGTATTCAATATTTCAAGGTTATGACCCCATTTTCAAGAACTAGACGAATGTTACCGATGTGCATGTGTGTGTCACACACACGCAATATATTCTACACAATGCTTCACAGTAATTATTCCATTATAATATATATATATATCACCACCACAAAATAGCTCTAGCAATGATGATACATGCTACCATTACTTACTGGCAGTACCAACAAGGTAACTACTACATGATCACTTGACAAATAGCAGCCAGATTTCCCTTAAATAATACTATCCATCTTAAAGAAGGAAGGCTAAATTAGGTTTTGTAGTCTTAGATACAGTCTAAAATAAAAATGAGGAAGCTTCCATATGGTTGCTTGACCTGTTAGAAATAGCAGCCAACATTCTACTGCCTTAGCCCTTTAGTATTTAATCTGGCCGTATCCAGCCCAAATATTCTACCTGCTTTACGTTCAAACTGACCAGATCTTGCCTCTCACACCTACCCTACAGTGTCATTCTAAAAATATACCAACTCACCAATGAAATCTTGAAGCTACAAAATAATGCAAGATTAATTCTAAATGGTGTGAATAAATGAGCAATACATTTGACAAAGAAATCTGAATGCTAAAGGATTAAATAATGGATACTGTAGTCCAATTAATACATACCCTTAAAAAAGGCGGTGAGCTAGCAGAAACATTAGCACACCGGGCGAAATGCTTAGCGGTATTTCGTCTTTACGTTCTGAGTTCAAATTCCGCCGAGGTCGACTTTGCCTTTCATCCTTTCGAGGTCGATAAATTAAGTACCAGTTGCATACTGGAGTCTATCTAATCGACTGGCTCCCTCACTACAAAATTTTGGGCCTTGTGCCTAGAGTAGAAAAGAATACATACCCTTAAAAAGATGGGAGAGTCATACCTGGAGTGTCTTTGAATCAGAGTTGACAACAATACCATTACACACTATGTCATACTACTATTCATGTGTCACACCAACAAAGAATCCTCTATACAGTCACTTAAATTGCTAGAAACAGCAACCGAATCTCCCTGTCATCACACCCCACCAGCTGAAGAGGATCTTTTCAGTTACTGCCACAGATTTCATATATTTTCAATTTTGTTCCAATTGTTTTCAAATCTGGTTAAACTGATTTAGTTTTGTATGCTAATAATGAAAATGAAATTCATTTTTATCGTAAATTTATAAATAAAAAATTAATAACTTTTAAAGTTTGCAAATTCTGGGTAATTTTAGCCAATCAAAAACCACCAGTATACACATGACCTTAAATCTCTCATTTGGTGTCTGTTTCCATAGTAAGAAGCAAAGCTGTCATCTGCTCTGTTTTCATCATAACAAAGATGCTGGGCAATTGTGACACTTTCACCAGTGCAACCACCACCACCACCACAAGTTTTGATGAGTGATGTTATTTTGTGCCTGTGTTATTTTTGTCTGTTATTTTGTGAACAGACAGCTATTACACAGAAAATGCCAGTTTCCAATTCCTGTTTTCTAATTGGACTTAAAATTATCAAACGTTGAATCTTTGTAAAATTTTTCTAAACTTATATGGGAATAAATGAATCTAAAAATTGAATTCAGCAGGAAAAAGAATTATCAATCAATATACCAAATTTGGAAATTTTCACTTAATTTTAAAATTCCTAAATCTGTGACAGTAACTGAAAAGATTTTTAAAAGAAAATAAGTGAATTGATCACAGCTGGAATGCCTTTAACCCTTCAGCATTCAAACCAGCCATTCTACCTGTTTTTTGTTCAAACCAGCCAGATCCAGCTTTTCACACCCACCCTACAATGTCATTCTAAAAGTAAACAATAACATTATTAAAACCCCAAAGCCACAAAATGATACCTCATTAATTCAAAACGAGAATAAATAAGCATTACATTTGACAAAGTAATTTGACTGCAAAAGGATTAATCATAGATCGGCTCATTGAGGGTTGGCCTGTGGTTAAACAGCATAAACAATATTCATGCATCCCCTTATCAATCTCTGTAACTGTTATCATTTAAATGTGTCTAACTGTTGTATCAAATGTTACCTCTATCATTCTAAGTGTCATCAATTTCAGGAATCTGATCTAAGCATTCGTCGACCTCTGGGTAAGAGATCAAGTTCAATGGGGGTCATAGTTGACTCCCAGCAACCTCATCTTCGTGGAATGGATGATGATATTTTGAATACTGGAATAGTTCTTTATTACTTGAAGGTTTGTAATAATTTTTCATTTTTCACCTTTGTGACTGGGTTTAACTTAGATCTCTTCCTACCATGTCCTCACTGCACACCAGGATCCCGCTCCTGGGACTACTTTCTATCCTGGCAGATTTATCATCATCATCATCATTTAACATCTGTTTTCCATGCTGGCGTGGCTTAGATGGTTTAACAGGATTCAGTAAGCTGCAAGGTCCTGTCTGGCTCCAATGTCATTTTTGGCATGGTTTCTAAAGCTGGATGTCCTTCCTAACAGCAACCACTTTACAGACTGTACTGGGTGCTTTTTCCATGTCACATGTTAGCATAAATGCATACAGAGCATCTTATTTCTTGCAATATGTCTTATGTAGCTAGACTATACATGTGTGTCAATGTAAACATGTTTATTTGCACATGCTTGAGTGCATACATATGTATCTGTTAGTCTGAGCTAGGAGAAAATATTGCCTTGCTTAAAAACGGGTGAGATTTGGAGAGAGGAAGAGCATCTGACTGTAGAATTGGCTTTGAAGATTCATATCTGACCCATGCAAGCATGGAAATGTAGATGTTTTAGATGTTTAAACGATGATGTTTATACATTCTGTATATATGTGTGTGTGTGTATGTATATATATATATATATATATATATATATATATATATATATACACACACACATACACACAAACATATACACACACACACATACACACAAACATACACACACACAAACATAAACATACATACAAACGTACACACACGCACATGCAGTCAGACAGGCAGACAAAAAGAATGCAGCTCTGATAACGAACAGTCAACAACTTTTGCAAAGGTTGCAAGATGCAACGAAAATTTTAGAAAAATGAAGACGTAAATGAGGGGAAATTAAACTGGTGAATGCATTTATATATCTATCTATCTATCTATAAAATGGCAAGGGAATTAATTATGTCATGGACTTTATTAGCTTACAGCTGTTTGTTCTGAAATGCTCTGATGAAACTATAAGGTGCTATACATGTATTCAACTATGAGTGCATTGCATCTTATAGCAGAAACAGCTGTAAGCTAATGAAGTTCATAACATATGTGTCTTTACATATCCTTATAAATTGATTATAAATATGGCAATGATGAAATTATCTGTTTTTTTTTTCTTTTTTATTTGTTTCATGCTGGGGCATTGTCATGAAGGATTTTAGTCAAACAAATCAACCCCAGGACTTATTTTTTTAAAGCCCAGTACTTACTCTGTTGGTGTCTTTTACTGAACTGCTAAGTTACAGGGACATAAACACACCAATACCAGTTGTCAAGTAGTGGTGGGGGAACAAGCACAGACACAACAATACACACACACATAGAGACATACATACATACATGCATGCATGCATGATGGCCGTCCACTCGTGGCCGAGGAAGACCATTGCTGACCTTCAGGAACATTGTGCGCTCTAGGACTAACTTATATTTTGCATTTGCGGCTTCGTTGGTAGCTAATGAGCCCCGCTCTTGACAAGCATACATGACTGCAAACATTGCAAACCAAGCTTTCCCCATTCACTACACCAGCAGTGTGCTTTTGAGCAGCATGCTTAAGTTCTTCATGCAGAATATGTGCTCTGTCAAAGGTGTT
>NC_069000.1:29882958-29883813 GCF_001194135.2 Octopus bimaculoides | reverse complement strand
CCTTTAATGAGGACTTGACACTATATATATATATATATATATATATATATATATAACTGCCTTCCTTCAGTTTCCATCATATAACTGGCTTCTTTATAGCCGGCTCCCTTCAGTTTCCATCTACCAAATCCACTCACAAGGCTTCAAGTCAGCCTGAGGTTATAGTAGACACTTGCCCAAGGTGCCACGCAGTGGAACTGAACCCAGAACCATGTGGTTGGGAAGCAAACTTTTTACCATGCATCCATGCTTGTGCCTATAAAGAAAATCTTTCATCTTTTGTGGGTGACACTCATTTAGCCACCCAGAATGTTTATCAACTGATATGAAGTATCTTCTACTATAACCTCTGTCTGACTTATATCTCATGAGGAAAATTTACTATGGAAAATCATTGTGTGTGTGAGATAGACAGATTGTTTGTTTCGGTGTGGTTTCATATTAGCCTCTCAGTGAGGGCGGTGACATTTGTTTACATCCCTTGTAAAACATTACCCTGCCCCATTACTCAGCAGTTTGATATGCAAAGATCAGTGAAATAACAATTATCTCACATATTTAAACAACTACAGGTTGGCATCAGCAAGGTCTTATGGCCATTAAAGTCTCCTGTGACCCACAGCAGTGTGAAAGTAGCATCACATGTAAGAACAATGATGATGATGATGATCATGACGATATCTTTGCAAACTATCAGGGTATATTGATAAATAAATGAGAGTTAGGAGTTAGATAAACAGCAGTTAAAGTATGTGTGTGAGAGAATTGCTGTTAGATTTGTAAATCTAGAGCATTCTCTCTCTCTCTATCTCTCTCTCTCTCTCTCTCTCTCTCTCTCTCTCTCTCTCTCTCTAT
>NC_069000.1:29857502-29882934 GCF_001194135.2 Octopus bimaculoides | reverse complement strand
CTCTCTCTCTCTCTCTCTCTCTCTCTCTCTCTCTCTCTCTCTCACACACACACACGCACACACGCACACACACACACACACACACAAAGCTGCTTAGTTGTAAGAGTTGACGGTTTTAACTCACAATGTCTTCATATTCTACCATTTACAAGGCCAGAAGGAAATAAGATATTATTGACAAGAATATGTTACAAGTTAATCCAAAGATCCAGTTTTTGACAACAGAACAATATTGTATAAAATGGATGGGATTCATTTTTTATATTAACATTACTGTTGTTGTTGTTGTCGTCATCGTCATCATGATGCTGATTGTTTTTTATCTATTTTTGCTCACCAGGAGGGGAAAACATTAATAGGAAGTGACCTGGCTGATAGAGAACAGGACATTGGTAAGTTATGGTGGTGTGTGATGGGTGTATCTAGTGGTGTTGTGTTTAGTGATGAGGCATGGGGTACTGTGTATAACAGTGTGCTATGATGGTGAGTATTGATGTGTATAGTGTTGGTGTGGTATATTTGTATTGTAAGCTGTGATGTGTGTTGGTGTATAGTAGTTATGCGGTGTGTATAATAATGTGGTAATGTGTACAATGTCGTTGGTGGTGGCTGTGGTGCTGCTGCTGCTATATTTGGCTAAAAGATTAAACAGATTTAATCTAAAGCTGCCATTGTACAAAAAAAAAACACAATTTATTATAAAATACCTTCATAACTAGTAAACAAAGCATTATTATGACTGACAAAATTTATTAGCACATCAGTCCAAATTCCTTATATTGTTCGGTTACATTTTCTAAGTTCAACTTCCACTCTGGTTCACTTTCCTGTTCATCTTCCTAGAGTTTGTAAATTAAATACCGGTCAAATACTGAAACTGTTTAACCCAACTACAGCCATCTTCCCTTAAAATTTTCTTCCTATGGTAGAAATCATTGTTATTTTATTAAAATGACTGACAGAATCAGTACAATGTTGGGTAAAAACCTTGCAATACCTAGTTATGTCCCTTTAGGTTCTGAGTTCAACTCCTGCCAAGGCTGGTTTTGACTTAAATCCTTTCTAAATGAATTTAGTAAAGTAAGTACTAGGCTCAATTTTGTTATTGTTGTTCCTTGTCTTTTTGTAAGTGATTCTGTGTAAACAAACCCTCACCATTTTATTTTCTTATTTTTTCTCTGCTTTTGTCGATTCCCATGACACTCTGTCACCATCCAATTCCATTATTATGAATTTGAATTGGGAGCTTGAGTCATAGGGAATCTTTCATGAGCTGATTACACAACCCTGAATGCCACCCCTGTAGAAGCATTGTAGTTACTCTCTCTTGATAGAGCTTGGTGATCCTGACTGTTGAGCTTCTAGGATTCCTCCACTCAGCATCTATGTAAGAAGCTCAGTTGATCTCTTCTGCTACCTCTTCACAATCCACCTTGCTGCAGTCCCATGACTTCGCCATACCCTTAGCAGGGTGGCTGAACAGGTGCTATGCCCTGCCAAAGGGCAGGGTATGGTCGTTACTGTTCAAAATAACCACATACCCATACCACTTAATTTGTTCTTATTATTCCCCTCATCTGTTGTCTTTGTGGTAAATAAAATTGTTTTTGTTGTTTTCAGTTCTAACTGGCCAAGATATACAACCAGAACACTGCTTTATCCAGTTTGTTGATGGCACAGTTATCCTTTACCCACGTCACAATGCACCGTGTGCCATAAATGGTATTGAAGTAACACAACCCACAAAGTTAACTCAAGGTAATTTTTCTTTTTTTTTCTTTCTTTTTTACCATCAGGTTGTTTATAAAATATCTCACTGTGCAATAAATGTTGATGATGGCTGTGATGATGATTGCTGATAACAGTGTTGTCTATAGCTATCTGTATCTCTCTGCATAAATGTCTGTCTCATCGCATGTCTATCAATCTTCTGTCTTTGTTTACCTAACTCTCTATGTCTGTCTGTCTTTTTATATCTATTTCAGGAGACACAGTCAGGATTGGTGATAGTCTTCAGTTTCGCTTCAACAACCCTGCAGAAGCTGCCAAACTGAGAGAATTTATCAAGGTATTGTTGTGTTTTTCATTTGGTTTACACACCTGTATGTATGTTGGTTGAGCAGGTGAGGGAATATTTTGAAATTGATAGAGATAGATAGTTGTGGTGGTTTTGTGGTAAGGTGGAACTTAAGGTGTTGGACCACTAAAATCTTGGTTCATGGGGTTAGCCATTTCTTTGTGTTGTTGCTCTGGATTAAAGTAATCGAACTTTATCTTACCTCAGTTTGTCTCCTTAACAAACAAGTTGCTTGCTTTTTCACAGCTGTGTTCTTTAACATTGGAAAGAGTCTCAGGTTCCAAACCTTATCACGATCATCATGTTTAATGCTTCCATGCAAAGCTTACAAACAGACTATAACACAGCTGAACTAGCACATATATGAACCAACTTCTCAGAAACTAACTATAATAATTGTTAATGCTTTTAGACCAGGTACATGACACAGTCAGAAATACAAGCTCTAAGTTCTTGGTTGATTGGCAAGCAAGAGTAAAAATACAAAAATGTGTTAAGCTTTGCTACAACCATTGTATTAATGCGTTTAGGCAAAACATACAACTTTTCTTGTCCTAGTCTGAGATCATTTGAAACTTTAATGGTTTATGAGAAGATCTTTAGAGCTTAGGAGGAAATACAATAATAATTTATTAGATGCAGTTGTGGTGATAGGTGCAAACATGGCTGTGTGGTAAGAAATTTGCTTCCCAGCCACATAGTATTGGGTTCAGTCTCATTACATGGCACCTTGGGCATGTGTTTTCTACCATAGCCCCATGCCAACCAAAGTCTTGTGTATGGATTTGGTGAACAGAAACTGAAAGTTAGCAGTATTTCATCTGCCAATTATGAAGGCGGCGAGCTGGCAGAAACGTTAGCACACTGAGCAAAATGCTTAGCGGTATTTTGTCTGTCGTTACGTTCTGAGTTCAAATTCCTTCGAGGTTGACTTTGCTTTGCATCCTTTTAGGGTCGATAAATTAAGTACCTGTTACGCACTAGGGTCGATGTAATTGACTTAATCTCTTTGTCTATCCTTGTTTGTCCCCTCTGTTTAGGGTATATACGTGTGTGTGTGTGTGTTAATGTTTTCTTGCCTTGACTTTGCATGATAACTGTAAACAAGTGTCATCATAAAGCAAGCAGTGGTCCATTTCCAATCATCTGTGAAAACATGTCTGATCATGGGGAAATATCACCATACTTCAAAACAGGTGACAGTTGGTGTCAGAAAGGGCATTCTACCATAGAAAATCTGCTTCCAGAAATTCCATCTGACTCATGCAAGCATGGAAAGGTGAACAGTAAATTGATGATGAGTACAAGCTGGAGGTGGCGTAGTGCTAAAGAAGTTTTTTTTTGTTTGTTTCCTTTGCATTGAGTGGTAACTAGAAAACATATATATGTCATTTCTGATGCGTTTGTTGGTATTTGTAGAACAAAAACAGCAGTGATTCTCTGGTGATGGAGAGGGATGTCCAAACAGATCCCGAGAGTGGTTCTGCTATTGATGCTATTCCAGATGTACCACTAATAAACAAAAGGTAGGTTATTCTATTTTGAATGTTTAGGTGCAAATGCTAGCTTTCACTACACATCATGGTACACATATGCATAGGTACAGATATACATAAATAATACAGTTATGCATACTCTCCCTATATAGGTAAACAAATATGTTTCCATGTTTTATGAATTTGGCTGTGTATATATATATATATATATATATATAGTTAAAAAAAACAATATGGATAGTATTATTGGACGCTCAGGAAAGGAAAGAGAGTGTGTATATATATATATGTGTGTGTGTGTGTGTGTGTATGTGTGTGAAGAAAGGAAAATGGAAATAAGGAAGTTAACAATTATTTATTATTAACAAATTGGCCATCTTTGCTTTACAGCCGTTTCAATTAATATTCAATATCAAATTCGCAAATTTGATGTCTGGCACCCGTGCCAGTAGAGCGCTAAGATCACCATCCGAACGTGATCGCTGCCAGAGCAACTGATTGGCTTCCGTGCCAGTGGCACATAAAAAGCACCATTCGAGCGTGATTGTTACCAGCATCGCCTTACTGGCACTTGTGCCGGTGGCACATGAAAGAACATTGGAGCGAGGTTGTTGCCAGTGCTGCTGGACTGGCTCCTGTGCAGGTGGCATGTAAAAAACACCACTTGAGCATGGCTGTTGCCAGTACCATCTGACTGGCCCTCGTGCCAGTGGCAAGTAAAAGCACCCACTACAATCTCGGAGTGGTTGGCATAAGGAAAGGCATCCAGCTGTAGAAACTCTGCCAGATCAGATTGGAGCCTGCTGCAGCCATCCGGTTCACCAGTCCTCTGTCAAATCATCCAACCCATGCTAGCATGGAAAGTGGACATTAAACAACGATGATGATGATGTCACATAAATGCAAATTTAATGTACAAATCATTGAGTATTAATTGAAACAGTTGTAAGAAGCGAAAATAACCAATTTGTTAATAATAAATAATTGTTAACTTCCTTATCTCCATTTTCTTTTCTTCTTTTAAATGGATATAAACTATATGCTTAATATATAGCTATTGTTTTAAGGGAATTTCATTCCCCAGCAATACTAGGTATTGAACCAGTATTTCTTTGGATGCAATCATCCCTGCATGAGGTTAACATATCCTCTAATTAAATTTTATATATATATTTCAAATACACATGCACTACATACACATGATAATCATACAAATATTTTACATTGTCTTTTACTTGTTCCAGTCTTTAGACTGCTGCCATGCTGGGGCACCACCTTGAAGAATTTTAGTCAAATAAATCGATCCCAGCACTTATTTATTTTAAACCTGGTACTTATTCTATCACCCTCTTTGCCAAACTGCTAAGTTATGGGAATGGAAACACACCAACACTGGTTGTCAAGCAGTGGTGGGAGACAAACACACACATACACATATATGATGGGCTTCTTTCAGTTTCCATCTACCAAATCCACATGTAACCTACACACATGTAATCATTCAATTTATCATACATAAAACAATTCACACACACACACACACTCTCTCTCTCTCTCTCTCTCTCTCTCTCATGAAAATGGCATTGTACATTAGTTTAAAATGATGATAATATTTTCTAAGAATAAGGATAAATTTTTATGTTGATAATGATGATGTTAAATCAATGAAATTCATCTTAAATATGTATTTGTACTTAAACTGAGATTGAACCTACAACCACTGTGTGAACAGCTGACATTGGAATATTTTGTTGTTTTTACAGTTTACCTGTGGAACAGGATCAGAGTGAAAAGATTAGGATCAAAGATGCCAGGTAATCTTCTTTTTGCTCTATGGGTTAGTCCTTTGCTTTTTGGTTTATAAGATTGGATTAAGAGCTGGCATTCATACACTTATTTGAATCTTTTGAAGACTACATCGTTACCTGTCACTATACTGTCAGTAATAATATTTGTTAATCATGCATGTGCCTTCATAAATTGTTCAACATGAAAATCTTTTTTAAAGTCTGTGTAACATTGTCTCTATGTCAAAAGACATTCAAAAACACACAAATAACCAAAGAAAAAATAACTATATGTATTATGTATATGCTGTGTTGTGTTGACAGACTTGCACTTAAAATTCCCACGTTTTTAATTAAAACTTTGTAGTTACTTAGGTGACAACACTACCTATTTATTTATATTTTACACATACACACACACACTCTCTCTCTCACTGCATCTCTCTCTCACTGTATTTTTATCTCAACAACATTTTCTCCCCCACCTCTTCTTTCCTCTACACAGATGTTGTTATTGACAAACAGCCAGAGATCAGCTTTTCTTATATAATATAAGATTCAACCATTAAAGACTTTGACAAGTATGTGAGTGTATGTGTGGGGGAATATATGTGTCTAGATATAAATTCTTCTGCACATTGGAGATTAGTTGGCAGTTTTGTTAGAATGTCAGACAGAATACTTTGCAGTATTCTTTCTGGCTTTCTGTACTGAGTTCAAAGCTCATCAAGATCAAGTTTTCTTTTCCTTCTTCTACTCATTTTCTTTCTCACTTCCCCTTTTCTGTCTGGAAGAAATCAACTGTGTTCATATCTGGAGAAAAATGGGCTCCACAGGGTTTAAAATCTCATGGCGCTTTACCCATCTGTTATCTTCTATAAGTATCATCATCACAGTTTAGCGTCTGCTTTCCATGTTGGCATGGATTGGACGGTTTGACTGAGAACTGGCAAGCCAGGAGGTTGCACCAGGCTCCAATCTGATCTGGCAAGGTTTCAACAGCTGGATGCCCTCCCTAATGCCAACCACACTGAGAATGTAGTGGGTGCTTTTTATGTGCCACTGGCACAGGGGCCAGTCAGATGGTACTGGCTTTGACCATGCTTGAATGGTGCTTTTTACATGCTACCGGTATGGGAACCAGTCAGGCAGCACTGGCAACGACCATGCTTGAATGGTGCTTTTTACATGCCACCGGCACAGGACCAATAAGGTGCTACTAGCATCAACCACATTCATATGGTGCTTTTTACGTGCCACTGGCATGGGAACCAGTCCAGTGGGACTAACATCAACCACATTCGTATGGTGCTTTTTACGTGCCACCGGCACAGGTGCCAGTCAGACAGTACTAGCATTGGCTACGACAGTGATTTCACTTGACTCAACAGGTCTTCTCACAGCACATTGCCCAATGATTAAAGGGTACTCTTAAATTAGCCGCTTATGCAACACTGACATAGGCTACAGTCTCACCTTGCTTGTCTCGGTCGCTTGTCATTGCTTCCATGAGGCCCAACGTTCGAAGGTCGTGCTTCCCCTCCCCATCCCAGGTCTTCTTGGGTCTATCTCTTCCATAGGTTCCCTCCACTGTCAGGGTGTGACACTTTTTCACACAGCTGTCCTCATCCATATGCAACACATGACCATACAAGTGCAGTTGTCTCTCTTGCACACCACATCTGATGCTTCTTATGTCCAACTTTTCTCTCAGGGTGCTCACACTCTGTAGTGTATGCACACTGACATTACACATCCAGTGGATCATACTAGCCTCATTCCTTGCAAGCTTATGCATGTCCTCAGCAGTCACAGCCCATGTTTCACTGCCATGTAGCATGGCTGTTTGCACACATGCATCATACTGTCTACCTTTCACTTTGAGCAAGAGTCCCTTTGTTACTAGCAGAGGTAGGAGCTCTCTGAACTTTGCCCAGGCTATTCTTATTCTAGCAGCTACACTCTCAGAGCATCCACCCTTGCTACTGACTTGGTCACCTAGGTAATGGAAGCAAGCTATCAACTACTTCTAGTTTTTCCTCCTGGCATGTGATGGAAGCCGTTTTCTGTACATTCTCAGTGCTTATTACTCCTGTGTATCTGTCACACACAAAAACTATCTTCCCAGTTAGCCTTCCTTTGATATTGCTGCACCTTTTATGTGTTCGTAGCTAACACTGGGTGAATCTAATGGAGTTTCTACCTATGCCTTTTTTACAGAATGAGCAGGGCCATCTACCTGAAGGAATTTGTGATTTGTCTGTCTTCCTACTTACTAAGACTTTGGTTTTTGCTAGATTGACTCTGAGGCCCTTCAATTCTATACCTTGCTTCCACACCTGAAACTTCTCTACTAGTTCCGATAGTGACTCAGCTATTAGAGCAAGTTCTTCAGCATGTTCATCATTATAGCAAGGTCATCACATGTTCATACCAATACAGTTATGCACACTACAATTGATTCCACTTACACCTAGTTTATCTCATTCTTGTATTGTTCTTGTTTGAAAGAGAAAATGCTGACAGGATGACAGACAAACAGATAGATTCTGACTAGACCAATCCCTACCATGGCACCCCTACCCCAGTTTCATTTTCCATAAGGTGTTTATGGATTTGCTTTCTTGGTTGCTAATTTGTATGGCAACTTCATAATGCTCCTATGCTCAGATGGCATAACTTTGCATGGCTATTTTTCTCTCTTCTGTCTACCTCCATTTGTTTCTGACTTCCCAAAGATATTTTCTTTCTCTTTTAACACTTTCTAGATGTCTCTCTATGTCCTTCATCCTCTTTTTCCTTCCTACATATTCTTCTTACTTGGCTTCCCTCTATCTCTCCAAAACATCTCTTGTCCCCCTCTCCAATGCATCATTTCTTTCCTTTCTTATTTTGATATCACTTCCTCATCTCATCTGTTGTCCTTCACTATCCTATCATCTCATACTCCAATCTTTCTCATCTAACCCAACCCTAACATTATTGAAGGCTGGGATTGAAAGTCTTCCCTGAGTAGGCATCAACTCTGTAAGTCACAATGAAGACAGTCCGTCTAAGAGAGTCGCAATTCTGAACAATAACTGAGTGTAGAGGACAGTTTAGTCCTGACTGACAATTCCCCTAAGGCTGGTGGCACAAGAAAACACACTCAGTCCATGTTGTGGTTGGTGATAAGAAGGGCATCTAGCCTGTAAAACAATACCAAAAAATATGGACTTCACTAAATGCACTGAAAGTCCTGATAGCAGTGTTATGTTTACCACCCAAGAACAGGTACAGTCCATGTAAGCTTCTGCACAATCTCCATCTACCTCAATGTTCTCAACAAAGCTGAAGTTGATCTGAAGTTATGATAGAAAACTCTTGGACACTTACTGAAGGTGTCTGCTGTACAATAAAATTAAGTATCTCATCATTCAGAATTCTTCTGTGCCATAGGTTTAGTTATACAGTTGGATGTGCGAAGTATAGCAATACAGTTAGTTATTATTACTGCCCCAAACTGACTCCTCCAACACCTTTACAGCTGCACCAGTCTCCCTGATTAATCACCCTTCCTCTTTTACACTGTTTCACCAACCTGTCTTGCTATCCCTCTATCCGCCACTTCATTGTTGCCCCTCACATGTTTTATTAATCACACTCACTGATCCTCCTCTTGTATTTCAGGGTCCAGTTGCAACGTGTGAAGGATAAGCTTGAGAAAGCTGTGAACACCTACAACAAGGCAGTACAACAAATGCAACAGATACAGATGCTGCAAAAGGGCAAGCAAGAGGACCTGATGCAGATTCTGAATGATTTGGTTGCCAACTGCAACCAGATGCACATGCATGTTACTAAAGAGTTGTCCAAGATGAAGACTAAACAAGATAAGGGAACTGATACACGTGAGTTCTGACGGTTTATTATTATTATTATTATTATTATTATTATTATTATTATTATAAAAAAAATTGCCTGCCTCTCCCGTGCACCTATAAAAAGAGAATTAAAAGAGAAGGGCTCTTGCTCTGTTGATCAGGCATCTGTGGCTTTCATGGGTTTTTCCATGAGGACCCTAAAGCGCTTCCCCTATTGGGAGTTTTAATTTAATTTTTTATTGTTATTTATAATTATTTACTTGTATCGTCTTGTTTTTGTCTTTTGTGTTATATGTCATTTAATGTTTTTGTATGTAAGCCTTATTAAGGTGACAAGTTGGCAGAAGTGTTAGCACACCGTGCAAAATACTTAGCAACATTTCGCCTGCCTTCATGTTCTGAGTTCAAATTCCACCAAAGTCGACTTTGCTTTTCATCCTTTTAGAGTCGATAAATTAAGTACCAGTGAAACACTGGGTTCAATGTAATCAACTAGTCCCCTCCACCAAAATTTCAGGCCTTGTGCCTTTAGTAGAAAGGATGATTATTATTATTATTAAGGGCGGTAAGCTGGCAGAATCATTAGCACACCCAACAAAATACTTAGCTGTATTTCACCCATCACTATATTCAAATTCCACCAAGGTTCACTTTGCCTCTCATCCTTTCATGGTCAATAAATTAAGTACCAGTGAAACACTGGGGTCGATGTAATTGACTTATCCCCTCCACCAAAATTGATGTCCATGTGGCAAAATTTGAAACCTTTAATCTTATTATTATTGAAGGCGGCGAGCCGGCAGACTCGTTAACATGCCAGGCAAAATGCTGCTAAGCATTTCATTTGTCTATACATTCTAAGTTCAAATTCTGCCAGGGTCAACTTTGCCTTTCATCTTTTTGGGGTTGATAAAATAAATACCATTGAACACTGGGGTCGATTTAATTGACTTAGCCCCTTCTTCAAACCTGCTGACCTTGAGATAAAATTTGAAACCATTATTATTCAAGGTAGCAAGCTGGCAGAATCAGTAACACACCAGGCAAAATGCTTACTGGCATTTTGCTCATTGCTACATTTTGAGTTCAAATTCTGCTGAGGTCAACTTTGCCTTTCATCCTTTAGGGGTCGATAAATTAAGTACCAGTGAAATACTGGGGTTGACGTAATCAACTAGTTACCTCCCACCTAATTTCAGACCTTGTGCCTATTGTAGAAAGGATTATTATTAGTTAGTAAAGGACAAAATACTTTGTAGTATGTAATTAGGCAGAGAGCTGGCAGAATCGTTACTATGCCAGAATGTAAAGACAGACAAAATACTTGGCAGCATTTTGTCTGTCTTTACATTTTGAGCTCAGATGCTGCTTAGATTGACTTTGCTTTCATTCCTTTCAGGGTTGTGCAAGGAGGTCGATGTAATCAATTTACCCCTCCCGCAAAATTTCAGGCCTTGTTCCTTTAGTAGTGAAAGGATTATTAGATTATTATTATTAATGTAGAGTGGCTACAGAGATTTCTATAGACATGTTTTTGTATGTGTATACTGATACTTCTATAGGCTTGTGTTTAGTGTGTGTTTGTATGTATATGTTGATATAAATACCTCTGTAGGTATGTATTTAAAATGTGTGTTTGTTATGTTTAACTCCTGAGCGGATATGCAGTCAAAGGCATTCTAGCCATGACCATCTAGTCCAGTGGTTCTCAGCCATGGTCCACATCAGATTTTGCTGTTAAAATTTACATGCACTAAATTGGTTATACTTCTACAATAGACAAAATATTTCAACAGTTTTTTTTTATGCATTTCCTAATATTTTGATTATAAAAATATAATGGGACTTTTTTAAACATCAGATGACTATTGGAGTAAAATAGGAATCAAGGGATCCAGAAACAAAAAATGGATGAGAACCATTGATTTAGTCCTTCTCTCAGGCATGTCTATCATCTTACTCTTGAAGTTAGTGGGGTGTGATTTCAAAGAAATTCAGGTCTTTTTTCTAGCAAGTTTAGTGACCTTCTAGAGGCTCTACCATGGCTTTATGTATGCTTACCTAAAGGCATTTATCTACATTTGTATAGATATTCTAAGTATAAATGATGAGATGCAAACAAACTGTTAACCTAATTGTTTTCTTGTTACAGAGGCCAAATCCACTTCAATAGATGAGAAAGGGTCACCAGGCAAGGATAGTGAATCTCCCAAATGTCGAGAGGAAGCATTGAAAGCTGCAATAGATGTAAACCCTCAGCTGCAAGAATTGCAGAAGGCTTGGCGTGCATCTGAAGCTGAAGTCACTGAGTATGAGCAGAAGATGAGGCTCCTAAAAGAAGAACACAACAAAGCAATGATGTTGAAGAGTCAGGAAGTGTCATCACAACTTGAACGTGTCAACATTCTGAAGAAACAGAGGGAAAAGCTGGAACAACTGATTGAAGAGGTTGGACATTTGAAGAGAGTCAGCAAGGACAAGCTGACATTAATGCATGGTGCCAACACAGATGAATCGGTTCATTATGATGTACACCTTGCATCGTTGCTGCAAGACTCTGTGAATAAACGTGACTGCTTGAGGCAGACTAACGAGACATCTTTGCCCAAGGGTCAGAAGTTAACTGAAGAGGAATTAATGTCTAAACCTGTTGGCCATCATAACGGCAGCAGCTGTTCAAAAGCCCCACAGTCTAAGTCAGTGACATCCAACCTCAAGTGTAAAAAGTCTGAAAGTAGTCAGTTAAATAAAGACAAATCTACTGCCAGAGCTATCAATAAGCCACAAAATCAAACTCAGGCTGTTTCCTCACCTTCAAGAAATGGTAAAGTGTTGCCAGAAAATATTCAGCTCAATGAATCCGAGAAAAATATTGCAGAGGACCATCTCAGTGATTATTCTGATGATTCTTTGGATAAGACTATTGATGAGGTAAATCCTGTCACTCAGACCACAAAGACTGCAGATTCTACCTCTCATGCAGGCCCTCAGGTATCACATCCCAACTCTGTTCAGAAATGGTGAGTTTGTGACATATTTATAAATTTATGTTTCTGTTTTGTTTTATTTTAGGCATATATTTTCATATTTTTTTCTAAAAAAACATTGTAATTGAGTTCTGGCTCGTCAACAACACTGACAAGACTTAGTTGTAAAATCTTAAACAAGACAAACCACTTTACTTACTTCAGTCAACTTCAGCTGGAAAAATTGCAACTGGAAAAAATAGCAGCCAAATTTCCATCAAATGATTTAAAATCTTTAAAAAGAATACATGGCATAATGTAGTCCTACATGTATTAAGAATAAAACTGGGTGATCACAATTAGAATGTATCTATTCAATTGGGACTGACCTGGAGTAAAGCAAGAACAACCTTAGATAATTTACACTAGTATGCCAGTCTCATTCATCTTACCACTTGTTCCATACTAATCATCATAAATTCATTAAATCCAATGAAGGTTGTGCATGAACTTCATTAATTGGTCAAATTACTCCTGAACTGTCAAACACAGACACTTTTTGTTGGACTTGTTTCTATAACACTGTGTAGCAAAATGTTTTTTCTTTTTTTTTTCTTTTTTCTGTCTTTGGTTAATAAGTGTTATTTCCTATTTGCTTCTATCTAGAAATCAAAGTAAAAGACTACTATTCCCTTTAAACTTTACTTCTGTGACCTGGACATCAATGTTTTGAGCCTAACTTATTTTCCTGTACATTTCAAACAGATTCAGAGTTGAGTTACTGCAGCAGTAATATTGTAATAGCAAATATCCTGCTGAATACCACAGATTTGTTTGTCAATGGCTTGACCATAACCACTTGAGCATGTCCCTTTGTAGCTGACAATATGGGCACCTCTGAGCAGGAGTATTGAGGTGGGGGGACATCATAGCCATGTATTGAGAAGGATTCTTTGGGGTTTGAATAAATGTAAGAAAAGCAAAGTTCAAAGAAAATATTAGCCATTTTTTATAGTTTCTAGGGGTAAGCAAATAGGAAATAACAGTTGCCACCCAAGGACAAAATCCGTGTTACACAGTATAATTAACAACTCTATTATGATGTAGAGGAGTTAGAGCTTTTAAAATAATCACTGAAATTAATTACTGTCCAGATAAAAACTCTAGTTATGTTAATGTTAACATTTAACTCTTTTACTGCGGAAAGCAGTTTTATATAGCAGTCTGTCTTTTGTTGAGGAATGTCATGTTTGTAAAAAATTTTTTTTTCGAAATATGTCAAGTTTATTGAGGCAACATGACTTGCAGAAAATACCAAATCTATTATTGGCTAGATTTTTAACATTATTACTTAGAATAATAATAAAATTTTTATTTTCCAATTAAAAAATTTAATAAGAAAAAACAACAGAAACTCAATGAAGCTATTATCTTTAATCTTTTATTTGCTTGTCATTGGACTGTGGCCATGCTGGGGTACTGCCTTGAAGAATTATAGTCAAATAAATTGACTGCAGTACTTTTTTTCTTTTGTAAAGCCTAGTACTTATTCTATTAGTCTCTTTTGCTGAACGACAAAGCTACAGGGATGTAAACACACCAACACCAGTTGCCAAGCGGTGGCAGGACACACACACATGTATGACTGGCTTCTTTCAGTTTCCATTTACGAAATCCATTCACAAGGCTTTGGTTGGCCCAAGGCTATAGTAAAAGACACTTGCCCAAGGTGCCATGCATTGGGACTGAACTAAGAACTCTGTGATTAGGAGGTGAACTTCTCACCACACAACTACACCTGTGCCTATTATTTTAATAATTATAGCAATTACAGGAGACAGCTCAGAATGTTCCCAGTACTATTAGAGTTCCTCGGCTAAACACTGTTTATTTTGCTCACACAGAGCAAATTTAGAATTGTGCCACAAAGACCAAATGTGTGACCATGAGGTCAATTGACCAGTACCTTAACCCCTTCATTGTGGATTCTAAATAAAATATTAAATAAAGAAAACTTTTTTTTTGCTATTTTTATTCAAATCTTTTAGTGACAAAGATTTTGCTGATGTAAGGAGCGGTCAAACCCAGCCTATGCAGTACGTCAAAGAGGAATCTACCCAAGGTCAGTGAACACAATGTGTTGTTGGTATCTTGTTTGGGTGAGGAGGGTTAGTCCATTGTTTTTACTTTATACTGATTGGCTATCTGTATCTTACTTTCATATACACAATGTTTCATAATAACACTAAGGTGACATGTGCGGGTGTGCAGTTTAGTGGTTGGGAGATTTCACTTAGAATCATAAGAGCAGCATGAGTTTGATTATCAGCAGCAAATTGTGCCCTTGAGGAATATGCTTTATTTCATATTGCTCCACTCAGCTGATAAAAATGAGAAGTACTTGTATTTCAAAGGGACAGCCTTGTCATATTTGGTGTCACACTGATTTTCCCTGAGAACTACATTCAGGGTACATGTGTTTGTGGAGTACTCAACCACTTGCACGTTAATTTAACAAGCTGGCTGTTTGGTTGATTAGATCAACCAGAACCCTCACTGTCATAACTGATAGTGCCAGTGTACCATGTCTCTCAAACACACACATATATATATCTCACATTAACACGTGCACACACACACACACACACACACACACACACACACACACACATTAAGGCTACATTGACCAGTATGTTTTTTTTTTAATATATTGAGGTGTCTTAGGCTACTATTTCTAGCAGATCAAGTGACCAACAAGGTAACTTCTTATAGTTATCTTATTAGTACTCATGTAAAAAATGTCAATGTAGAAATAATTTCTTTTTCTCAAAGAAAGACTAATTGTTTTGAACAGTGTTTTAACTGGGTTTCTTTCCTTTCTTTTTCTTTATTTTGTGTGTATAGTTATCTTCAAGGTGGGCACCAAAGTTTTGGCTGAGCCTTCATCCATGAATAAATCTGAAAGTGTTTCCCCAAAGTTGACATCTGATGCTCGTAACAGTAAAGTTAGTCCTGGTGGTGGGAGAGTTGGCGGTAAGAATTCTGTGAACGGTTCTGGTTCAAATACTCAAGCTACACTTGGTGGTCAGTGCTGCTCAGATCAACCATCAAATCAAAACTCAACTGAATGCCTTCATACTCTGGCTCATTCAACAGCTCAAGGTTCAGTTGAGTGCCATCATTCTCCAGCTCAGTCATCAAACCTTATATCTCAGATTCCAAAGAAGATTCTTCAGTTGGGTGATATACGCAAAGTTTGTACAAGCAAACTGCCCACCAAGCAAGATGCCATTGAAATGGACAACTTAAAACCAGGTAGTATAAATAAAGTGACTATTAAGCCTGATATTAAGGTGGATAGCCTAAAGCCAGTGAGTGGTCAATATTGTGGTCAGTCAGTTGAAGAAACATGTCCAGTAGTTGAAATGGAAATGGCTTCATCTCCAGATAAACCTGAAGCTAGATCTCCTTCAGGTAGAAACGCTCAAGAAACCCTCTTTCAGTTGGATGATATTCATGGGCAAAACATATCATTAGGTTTAAAGGATTCTCCTGAACTACCTTCTCACCACTTAATTAATCCAGTGGCGGAAGGTTCTTGCCCTAACCCAGCCAATTTTGCACAAAATTCCATCAGCTCTGAACTCAAGGGAGCAAAACAACCAAGTAATGTAAAATCAGGCTGTTGTCAAAATGTTGTAGACAATCAGGATTGTCTTGAAAATGTTCCAAAAAGTGACTCAGAAGAAACTGTTGAAATAAAACTTGGAAATAAAACAGTTTTTTGTAAAATTTCTGATAAGAAATCTGTGAGGCCAGAAGGCAAAGCTCAGAACCAGCCAGAAGAAGTCTTTGAAAATGGTTGCATGTCTAACAGACTTTCTGAGTTTGTTCTCAGTGAAATGAAAAAGAGACAGTCTTCAAAAGTAGACAGTGTTAAAAGCCAAAGTCCTCTACCAAACACTGGAAATGTAGATCTCTCTAGATCTGGCAAAAGTCAACAGAGCCAAACTAAGTCATCAAATATACCACACATTATTTCTTCTGAAAGAACTGGAAATGTTAAAAAAGATTTTGATAAGAATTTGACAGGATCAAAAGAATCTATGGTTTCTGGAAAGAGTGAACAAACAGATTTTGACTTAATTGCTACAAAGAAGGCTGAACCATTACATGGACGAGACTGCTCTGAGATGAGATTAAGGACCAAAAATGAAAACTTACCTAGTAAAGTTGCTCTAAATTCCAGATTAGTCAATGCACCAAGTGACCAATCTTTAGTCACTCCTGAAGAATCTTGTCTTGCATCCAATAGTTGTCATCTGGAAGGTAATCTAGGTGAGAACCAGGTAGGTAGTTGTCTTCCAGTCAGAATAGCACCCGAGAACAAAAATGTTGAAGCAAAATGTAAACCTGTACCCAATACAAAATGTCAAAAAAAGCCGATTGGCCAAAGTCTTTCATCATCATCATCATCATCATCATCATCACCATCAATGACCCATCCTCTTCAAGAGTCAAATGACTCGTCACTTGTTAGAAATTCCAAACCCATCATTTCCACTCACAGCCATGAGGAAAGAAGCAGTTACTTGGATCAAGATCCTGGTTCCAATGTGTCTCTGCCAAATAAAACAACCAAACTATCACATTGTTCTGCCAGAACTGAGTTAGTGACAGAGTTCAGTGATGACCATGCTGGCAAAGCTTGTCCTCTCACATACATTGTGAAAGTCAGTGAAGAAGAGACCAATGTGTTTTACAATGTTGAGTCGACTGACTACAAAATATCCAAAATCCGTAAAACTTTACCTGCCACCAAAGGTTTAGATCAAATTGATTCTTTGATCACTACAGAATCATTCTGTGCTGACACTGCTGGTCTGGCCAAAGAAAAATCCTCAGGAGCAGCTTTTAATCATTCTTCCTCAAACTCAAACATTCCAAGATCAGAGACTAACTCAAAGAGTTCTTCAAAGTTGGCCAAAGATTCACTACTTCATTCACTTGATGTTGGAAAAACAGAGTTGGAAGACAATCCAAGTTACAGCATAGACAGAAAGGAATCTCTAATATCTGATTCCAATTCTTGCATTAAAGCAAGTCACGACCATTCTAAAGAAACATGTCTTCTAAAAAGTAAGGGAACACTTGCATCAGACAGTAGAAGCATGTTACATGATGGCTGTCAGCAGTGTTTGCAAACAGGCACTGACTTGCAGGAAACTGTTGTATTAAATGGTAAAGTGAAAGATTCTACCAATACAATTGATGACTCGCACCAGAAGACTCCTACTGATCACAGCCATTTGACTTGTAATTCTTCAGTGGTTGGGTCACCCTCTTCAAGATCAAGTAATGGTGAGTGGGTCACTTGTAATTTAGGATTGTATGGTCTGAGGAGAGAGACTAAGCTGAAGAATATGACCAAATGTATGAGTGATTCTGCAATTAGTTCAGACCTTACAGATGTAGATTCTGGCACTCTTTCCCCACAGCCATCAAATATTCCCAGTTGGCTCTGTAGTCACCATCCTCATCATCATTATAACCATCATAACCATCGGAATTTTAATAGACTAGTTCATCTGGATCTACCTGAAATGAATAAATTTACATCGTGTGCCAATAATAACCCAATGACACCATCAAAACCATTAGACTTATTCCCTTGGTGTAAATCTTCAAGTAGCTTTGTTGGATCCCTGCTGAAAGTAAGACCATATAGTATTGGACGAAGTATTTCAGTTGATGGCTTAAATGTGTGGCTGTCCAAAGTACCCATCTCAGATTTGCAGCCAACTTGTAAGAATCATAGTAATGATGAAATGATCAATAAATATCCAGAATCTGGGAGACTAAACCCAAGTAAAACTCTTGCAAACACTCCCAACCAATCTGCTGAGTCGTGCAACCCCCACCAAGACTCAGCTGCAGAATTTGAGACTGTTGATCCAACTTTAACAGAGATGAAGCAGGATTCTTACTCATCCAGTGCATCATCATCTCCGACTTCTGCTTCACTGTATATGGGGCAATATCAGACTGGTGGCAGTATGGTGAACTCCCAAGAAGAATTTGAGAAATTGGAGCGAGACTTGCCCTCTGATATATCATCACTTCATTCTGGTTTCAGTGGTCGCCATGGCAATGATAATTGGCACCATTCTGATGTGATAAATGAGCCAGATTTAATTGGAATTAATGATGACAATGATGGATATTTATATTTCAAGTCAGATGATGATGTAAGAGTTGGAAACTTTCAACGAAAGTTTTTGTCTCGTCCAACTAAGATGGCAGGTCAGAAGTCTTCCCGGATAAAATTTGTTGATGCAAAAGAACAAAACTTGCAACGAAGATATAAATATCATGCCCCAAATAGTGGTTGGTCTTCAACAGATGATAGTGCTGACACTACTTTTAGATATATGAAGGCACCAGTTGTAAAGTCTAAAAATATCAAGGGAGTTGGTCACAATTCAAGTTTTATAAATGATGACGATGATGATGATGAATCAGTATTTGAAGATGATATTTCACAATATCATCATTCAGGGAAGCGTAACCGATTTCCAGTGCTTCCTCACTCCAAGTCAGCATCCACTACAGATTTACCTGCAGACTACCCAACATCTCCCAGCAGTTATCGGTCAGTATCTCCAAGTCTTTCCTCTGAAATAGCTATTGAAGATGAAAGATCAATGAAGTATAAACCAAAATTAATATCAGTTGGAATCCAAACAAGCCAGAATGAATGTGCAACACAAACTGAAAACCAACCCAGCTTGGCTTCTGATTTCACCATTCCTTCGCATGACCAAATCTTGAAAGACTCACAAGCATCCAATCGCATGCCATTTCCAATCCACATCCCTCTTTTAATTCCAGAGTCTGGCACATTACACTCATTGCCTGCTCTCATGTTAGAAACAACCAATCTTTTAAAAAATTTAACAAAGCATTTGACTGTTGATCCATCATTGCCAAGCCCAGCTTCTGAGACCAGTTCAACATCATTTAATAATAATCTAAAATGTAACACTTCAACACAAACAGAGTGTAAGCCCAATGTGCCAAGTGCACCAGACAATGGCTACCCACAGTCTTATATCTCTGACAAAGAAAACCACTCCAGGGAATATTTTCCTAACATGACCCAAGCACAGCAGAATATCGTTAACCAGGAGCAAAGGGCTTACACAAACGGTAATTATTCTCAGCCAAGTGAACTCCATATAAATAGGAATGCCAACCCTAATTCTTATTCCTCACTACACCAGCAGAAGAAACGGTTATATTTACCTTTGAAGCAAGACACAAGTACTCTGGGTTCGAATTCTTCAACCCTGGACGCCTTTAAAGGAGATATGTGTGACTCATTCACCTACCACCCTCAGGGACATCCCAACTACAGGGAAGATTGCCAGGCTCCAGCTCAACATTACCCTAGTTACAGATATCAATCCAATAGTCCCAGTGAACCAAATGCATCTCGTCAGCATCATAGGTCTCCTAATGATTTGAACCCTAACCTTGTTGGATCAGCTCAACATTTTCACTCGACCCCTTACAAGAATGATGTTGATTTTAGTCGTCAGTTCAAGTTTAATCAGTCATCTCCTTTACCAAATGGTAACTTTGATAGGTTTTATCACAGTATGAAATACACAACTCCTTCAGCCAATAAGCGACCTTGGCAAGATATAATCAATTACTCAGAGTATAACCTTGACTCCACTGTTCATGATATCCATGTGAATCCCAACTGGCCACATTCAAACTTTAGAAACTCTTCCCCAGGAGCTCATGTTCCCTGTCAGGATTTCTCTGGTCATTCCTATGGAAACAATTACATGAACCATGATGTAGCTAGCCAACAAGGTGCTGGACCTAGACATCGCTTCCGGTCAATGACAATTGCTTCCAATGACATGTCCAGGGTCAGGCTCCCATTAAATAGACACAATACTCTTCCTCGCAGTAGCCTGAGTCACTCCCCTAATCAACCATTTTTCCAGGAAAACACAGCTTGGGAACCACAACCACCACCATTCCAACAATATGCCACCCTACCCAGAGGATATAAGTTTGGTTCTTCAAATCTTTTAGATTACAATAATGATCCGAGACATGCCTTTGATTATCCTGACAATCAGAATATAGAAGATTATTATAACGAGGAACTCAGCCTTTCTTTAAGACGGTCCGGTGTTACTGACGAATACCTTGAACTGTTAACTAAATCTGTGAAATCTTCCCCTACGGAACAACCTTCCAGTTCCAATTCTGTTTCTGACCGACCAAAGTATAGGACACTCTCTAATTTAACTTCACCTTCCGACAGACCACAACCAAACAGATTTAACAAAAGTTTAAGCCTTCCTACATATAAATCATCACAGTCAAAATCCCCAAACACTCAATTCACATGTGAAGGCCTTGAGACTAAATCATTTTCTGATGTGGCAAATGAGGTTGGTGCCAGAGTGGAGTATTATGGTACTGAAAAGAGTAACGATGGTAGTTCGATGGTCGATTGTAACCAGAACAATGATATTGATACAGTGATGAAACTGAATCAACAGTATTCAAAGATGATCTCAAAAGAGAAATCTTCTGCCAAAAGTCAGCCAAAACATTTGTCTCAACGTCAGAAGGAGAACCAAAGTCAGAAACAAGCTCTGGAGAAGAAATTCAAGAAATGGGAAGAGGAACAACTAGACATAATGGACATGGTCAATCTGAAATATCTTCCTGTCAGTTTTACTGTAAAATATCTGGAAAAGAAAGTGAACCACTGTATTGCCCAGACTGACATGCTGTTAGATACCCTCGATGAAGATGAAGGCACAACCCCTACTGAAACTGATGACCCAAATAGTTCAATAGCTGAGGATCAAACTAATGAAGACAGTTCGTCTATCGTTAGTGGATTCAGTTCATCGATGGATCAACCTCATTTACTGTGTCACCAAGACGAGGAGACAGTCAGTTCTGATAGACAGAATGAAAGTTTGAACAACTCATCAGAACTCAGTCCAAACACCTGGCTGCAACTTCAGTCATCCATCCCAAACCTTCTCACTGACGACTACGCCACCAGCAATGAATCTGAAAATCACACCCAGGTTGATAGCTGTGATGATGTTATTCATACTGACTCGGAGAATGACATTGATACACGAACTTACACTCGCTACTCCCAGAGCTCATTGACTAATTTATCATTAAGCGGTTCTGATCAAACTCTTCCTGAATCTCAATACCATTCTGTGGATGAGTCACACCTACAAGGTGTTGTCACCATGTCAGCTGGAGTGTTTAAGGGCCATCAAGCGAACATGAATGAACTGTCGATGATCCATAATGGTCTCTCAGAAACGGAGGAAGGAAACCGGAACAGGTAAGTTTGTTTTATTTTGTGGAGAGTTGATCACTTACAGTTTTCTGATATTTGTAGTGGTACAGGTTGGATAGGTTTTCAACTTCAGACACAATCATTTCTTCAGTCATCCAATTAATCATGAACTCAGGATATGAAGATACAAAATTAACTTATAGAAGTTTTCCTTGGTTAAATATAGAGGTCAATTAGAGAGGTGTGTACAAGGTGACAAACTGGCAGAACTGTTGGCATGCCAGATAAAATGCTGTTAAGCATTTCATCTGTCTTTATGTTCTGAGTTCAAATTCTGCTGAAGTTGATTTTGCTTTTCATCCTTTTGGGGAGGATAAAACAAGTACCAGTTGGGCACTGGGGTTGATGTAATCAACTTACCCCATCTCCAAAATGCTGGCCTTGTATCAAAATTTGAAAACAATATGAGCTGTGTTTAAGATGTATGGTGGTGCATGGCATTGAATATAGAGGAATATGTGAGGTGTAAGATGTGAAAGTGTATAGTAATGTATGGAGAACTGACTACACATGGTGCATGTGATATAATAGAGAATGTAGAGGACTATATGACGGTGTATGGTAGTAACTGTGGAAGATTGAGTTTGGTCTGTTAGAGGCATACTTTTGACTAATTAACTCTGGTCTATTGGACATATATAATGTTGAGAGATTTTTTTTTTTGCTTAATAACATGCAGTTTTGATGATCTCTTCAAAGTAGTGTTATTTAGTTCTTGATATTAATTTGCCTTGAAACAATTAGGCATGAGGGAGTGATGGTGGTGGTGACAACAATGACAACCGAAAGGCCATTTAGAAAAGATGCTTCAGCCATCTTTTGCTCAGACTTAGTATGTCTGTTAGTAAGTAAAATCCCTAGCTGGCAACCAGAGCGGGAGGTTGTCCTCTCAACCAATACACTGCTGTGGGTGCCACTAGATGACAGATTCTGATGATGATGGTATTCCATGCTTTCCAACACATGGTGCTGGCCTTAGCAAGGCACTGCAACTTCTCCAAGTTGTTTCATTGATGAATTCTTTGGTGCACTGTGCTGGATTCTCCAGTGCATTGGGTCACTGCCACCACGAAAAACTGTCATACTTTTAAAGATGTTTAGTATGATTTGTGGGAAATGTCCATAACACTTTGCTAACCTGTATTCTAGAGACCATGTGCTGGTAGCCTACAGTGATGGCTGTCAACTGATGGCCAACACTGACAGATACAGAGGAGGTAGTGGATGGTAGCTAGAGTTGACGTAAGTGGTGATGCTAGAGATTAATGGTGGTAGTGGTTGGTTCTTAGAGTTATTAAATAAAAAAAAACCCTTCAAAATGGAAAAACTACTCTTCCATCAAGAAATATTTTATTACTTCCAGATTCTGCCAAACTGAAGGGAACAGGAGATTACCAAGATATTTCAATAAACAGGTAAGGAGCTTGCTTAACACTATGGTTTCTTCTAATGATGTAGTTGTTGTTCCAGTGTGTGTGTGTAGTTGTAGTGTTGGTATTGTTTAGTTTGTGTGGTGGTGGTGCTTGTGTTATTGTTTAATCCAGGTCAATTCTGATCAAGCATACCTATGATCAATGGCATTCCTACCATGCCCATCCCATCTTTTTACAACAACAAAGGTTCCAGTTGATCCGATCAACAGAACAGCCCCATTGTGAAATTACCATGCAAGTGGCTGAGCACTCCTCAGACACGTGTACCCTTAATGTTGTTCTCAGGGAGATTCAGCCATAACACACGAAATGTGACAAGGTTGATCCTTTGAATTACAAGTACAACTCACTTTTGCCAGCTGAGTGGATTGGAGTAACATGAAATAGTGTCTTGTTTAAGGACACACTGCACTGCCACGAATCAAACTCATGACCTTACAATCATGAGCCGGATACTCTAACCACTAAGCCATGTGCCTTCACTTAAGCCATAAACAGTGTTGTATGAGGTTTGGGTGTGGTGTATGTATATGTTGCAGTGATGTGTATAATACAATGTTTGATGCTGAGTGCATGGCATGTGTGCTTAGTGTGCTTAACGTGGTGTAAGTATATGAGGTAGTAGCTTTTAATGTGGTATATAAAAGTAAGGGGGCGAGTTGGCTGAATGGTTAGCACGTTAGGCAAAATACTTTGCAGCATTTTGTCTGTCTTTATGTTCTGAGTTTAAATGTCACCAAGGTTGACTTTGCCTTTTATCCTTTCGGGGTCGATAAAATAAGTACCAGTTGAATACTGGGGTCAATGTGATTGACTCTCTCACTTCCCTGAAATTGCTGGCCTTGTGCCAAAATTTGAAAACAAGATGAGGAAAGTGTGAGGAAGATGTATGTATAAACATATAATGGTCAGCATTCTTCTCTGATTTCAACACACAGGTCAATGACTGCAATAAACAAAGCAACTCTTGTAGCAGTCTCAATAATACAGATGCCCTATCAGACACGTCTCTCAGGTAACTACACGTTTTTATTATAACTACCACAACAATTGCCATTATCATTGTATCCACCACAACTGTTTGTTACCTACATCATCACCATTACCATCCCAGTTAACGATAGGCACACCTGTGTCAGGAGAGGCAACAAGAGGGCCATCTGGCTGTAAACCCCATCTGCCTGATATTCTATTCAACCAATGCCAGCACAGATAAGTGGATGTAAGATGATGAGAATGATGATTACCATAACAACCAGCATCAGTGCCATCATCTTCCTCCTCCTCATCATCATCATAGTCTAAAGAATTTAATGATTGGTCACTGTTGGTTGAAATTGGTTCATAAAGTTAACAAAATGGAATAAAATGATGTAAAGACAAGACACTTCACACATTATACAGGATGGGCCAAAAGTCAGGCACCAAAACATTTGACATTTTATTTATCATTATTATTATAATTATTATTATTATTATTATTATTCATTTACATGTGTGTATTCATCATTATTTCATTCAATTTTAGAAATATTGAAGCACATCTTTGACAATTGTAGAGTATACTGAATCTTTGGCCCACCTTGTATTTTCCAAAGAAAAAAACATATCACTCATTACTCCACCACACACACACACACACACACACACACACACAATATCACTTATTACATATTCACACCACTCATCACACATACTTGCATACACACACAAACATTACATACACACACACACATTACATACACACACACACTCATCATCCACAGTTTATAAAGTGCAGTAATGATCTATACTATATATATATAAAACAGAGATGTGTGTGTAATCGCTTTTCACGTGAAATCGACTTCACCAAATGCTTCCATACTTGTAATGCATGAATAATTTGACCTCGGATAAATCTTAGGCTCTTCATTTGATTTTTTTAATTAAAAATAAATAATATTGCTTTATATTTAAGATTCACTTCTTTAAAAAGGTTCCTCAATGTCAACTTCCGGTATTGACGTAACAACTGCAAAAAGCTTCACTTTCTATTTTGTGTGTGAATGTGGGTGTTCGTGTGTATGAGAGAGAGAGAGAGAGAGAGTAAATACTACATACACACCGCTCTCTCACTCTCTCACACACATACACACACACCTTGACTCACTCACACTCTGTCTCTTACAAACACACACATACATAAATGTATACAAACATATTTACAAAGACACACGTGTGTATGCGCGCGCGTGCGTGTTTGTAAGAGACAGAGTGTGAGTGAGTCAAGGGCTGTGTTGTCATATGCATACATCCAAAGATGTATGTATATTTATGCATGTACGTATACATGACAACAAACCTCTCTCTCACTCACACTCTGTCTCTTACAAACACACACATACAT
>NC_069000.1:29822402-29857286 GCF_001194135.2 Octopus bimaculoides | reverse complement strand
CCAATCTAATTTGGCAGAGTTTCTACAGCTGGATGCCCTTCCTAACGCCAACCACTCAGAGAGTGTAGTGGGTGCTTTTACGTGTCACCCGCACGAAGGCCAGTCAGGCGGTACTGGCAACGGCCACGCTCGAAATGGTGTATTTTATGTGCCACCCGCACAAGAGCCAGTCCAGGGGCACTGGCAACGATCCCCATTTTAATTTTCGTAAAAGTTTCCAAGTACCAATGAGGCTTTTTGGCACATCTTCAATTTTCCCCATTCATCTGAGAGTCCATCTACAGAATGTCCTCAAATTTCTATACAGCATATTTTGCCTTTTTTTCTTCAAGTATATAAGCAACAATTTCATTCCTGAGCAACGCCGGGTGCCTCTGCTAGTTCTCTATAAAAAAAAACCCAATAGGTAAGAAAAATGTACAATCAAATGTGATTTACAATACAGAATGGATGTGGTTGTGAGTAAACAATTTAATTTACTTGCTCAGGTCCCGGTTGTAGTAGTTTCCCTTCACTTGTATTTTTGATCTCTTTTAAAAACCTGAATATAGCACAATCTTATTTTCACCTGTCTTATCTTTTGTCTCTGTAATAAATTCTTATAGAGTAATTGTTGTTTCACCCTGGCTCAAAGCCATTTCAAGGCTTTCTATAATGTATCTGGAGCTATACAATGTGTTTCCACTTGGTAAGAAGTAATATGTGGGGAATTTGGCTGTTATTTTTAGTAGATTGAGTGACTGCATATTGGCTTTGTCCTTGATTTATTAGTGAAGAAAATGTCATGGAAAAGCCATACCATCATTTAATTTTATTTTTTTTTTTACCTTGTGAAGCTCATGTACAACTCCCTGGAGTGACCTCAGTTTTCTGTAGAGGTGTGAAAGCTGGACACTTACTGGTATTCAAGCACAAATGCTTCAGAAGGCTGTTATGCATCTTGTCTACACACAGTACAAGACTAACAGCTTTGTCAGGCAGCAAGTTATCAAAATTAGGTTGGCACACTGGTGCTTGCTACAGTTAAACACCAAGGGCCTACCCAGTTCTGCTAGTAGGGACAAGTATCCTACCACAACTCCTGATGGAAAATTATTTTCCAAGGTACAGTTGAAGGAAAGTAAAGAAGGGCCCCAAAAGAGAAAATTCTGGTCTGACAGATTGGACAGGTATCTTAGCATCATGTCACTTCTACATATAATGGAGGACAAGGATCTGGTGATTGCTGACTGCTTGAGTATAAACTGTCTTAGACAAGTCATAAAATGATAATTGTAAGATTGTAAACAAGCAGACAAAATGTCTTGTGATTTATAGTTTCTAGTTCTTAAAATCATTCATTCAGATCTCAACAGGGTTGATTAAAAAATAAAATATATAAAAGGGTAATGATAAAAGTGTTTATTTAGAGCCCTAAAACTTTTTCAAGAAAATATGTGTATCTTGTGCAGAAAGAAATTCTTATTAACCCATTAACATTTAAACTGGCCATATCAGGCCAAAATATTCCACTTGTCATATATTCAAACTGGCCAGATGTGGCCTCTCATACCAATCCTACAATATCATTACAAAAATTAAGTTACCTTACGTGGTTAATTCAAAATAATGTGACTAAATAAGCATTGCTTTTGACAGAATAATGTGAATGGTGAAAGGATAAATAATAATTTCCTCCACTGACACAAAGACTGCTAGAAATAGCAGCCATATGATACACTAAGTTTATAACAAAAAGTTGGACTGTTATGGTTGGAATGTCTGATTAAAAGTATACTGAACCAGTTCACCTGAGACTACAATATTAATGGTAATCATATACAGTCGGTTTCCTTGCTAGATATAACACCTAGGATCTCCCATAAATCACACCATACCATCTTAAAAAAGAAAGGACATATTTCCCAAGGTTAGTCTCTGATATATTGTCAGAAACAACAGAGAAAATAGTCACAGACAGAATGTTTTTAAATAATAGACTGAATCGAAGTTGACCTGGAGCTCAACAAAAACATTCAATATCAAATAAGGTGATTACTAGGTTGTTCTGAAAATAATGTTGTGTTTTGAAACGCAATTTTATCATAGTATTTTAATTATTTTAATTAGGTGAATTTCGACATACTTAATAATTGATGTATGCTCTTTAATAATTTTCTACTTAATTCAGAAAGAAAACATTCTTGAAGCATAGGCGCCCTTAATTATGAACATGGCAAAAAGGCCCTTTGCTTACTTTTTTTTGCATGAGCTCAAGCTTGGGCACAGTGCCTCCCAAACTGCTGCCAATATCAACAGAGCATGGGGAGAGGGGTCCACAAATGATCACACAGTACAAAAGTGGTTTCAGAAGTTCCGTAAGGGTGATAAGAGCCTTGAAGATGAAGCTAGAGGACGGTCCTGCAATCTTGACAATGAACAACTGAAAGCAATTATTGGATAAAACCCACGTCAGAGTCTCAGAGAAATGTCAGGCACTTGGTGTCGGTATTGCAACGGTCTCACGCAATCTGCAGAAGATTGGTAAGGTGAAAAAGCTTGATAAATGGATACTGCATAAGCTCAATGAAAATCAAAAAGTTCGGCGTTTTGACGTCTGCTTGATGCTTTTTTTGCGAAACACCAATGATCCTTTTCTTGACCGAATAGTCACTTGTGACGAAAAGTGGATCCTTTGTGATAACCATAAACAATCAGGTCAATCGTTTGATATTGATGAGACCCCAAACATTTCCCAAAGCCAAAGTTGCATCAGCAAAACATTATGGTGACTGTTTCATGGTCTGCAATTGGTGTTGTCCATTACAGTTTTCTGGAAGCCAATCAGAGCATTACAGCAGAGGTTTACTGCAATCAACTCACTGAAATGCAGGCTCACTTGCAAAAAATGTGACCTACATTGGTAAATCGGTATAGCCAAATTCTGTTCCACAATAATGCAAAGCCACATGTTGCAAGAACGATGCTCCAGAAACTCACAGACTTGGGATACAAGACTTTACCACATCCTCCATATTCTCCTGGTCTTTCACCCACTGACTACCATTTTTTTAAGCATTTAAACACGTTTTTAAATGACAAAATTTTCAGGTCCAAACTAGAAGTGGAATCAGCTTTCAAAGATTTCTTAGCATCAAAGCCAATAAGTTTTTATCAACAAGGCATAAATAATCCCGTTGATTGATGGTAGAGATGCATAGATGTTCACATCTCATACTTTGACTAATCAAAACATTTCTTTTGTTAATTTTTCTAGAATAAAATTGTTTCTGAAATCAGCTATTATTTTTGGAACAACCTAATACAATAGTTTTTCCAAATTTCTCATTCCAGACTTCACCATGAGGAGTCTCTGAGGAGGAATCGTACTGCTTTGACCCCCAACTACCGAGGAATGACACCATCACCACTTATTTATCGACAGAGAAGTTCTTCTACAGATCACTGAAACCAGAGATAGCAGTACCTGAGATTGAAACCCTATAGCCATCTTACCCTTACCATTATTTATTCTCTCCCCTACTCTGCAAAAAACACATGAAGTTGGCTGGAATTCATTCTCCACTTAAAATTGATGCTGATTTTTACTGAATATATCTCTTATTTCTTTCTTCTCAGTTATCCATCATCATCAACTTTCTCTCTCTTATGTATTTCCTTCTCTTTTCCTCTCATACAACACATTGCTCTCACCTCCCCTATGAATCACATATATAACACATCCTCACATTTGTTATCTCAGCCCCATTTGTCCTTGCATTGTTGGAGAGTGAACTGGGAGTATCTACGACTTGTGCCTTTGTCACCATCACCTCGCTTTTTTTTTTTCTATAGGTTAACAAGATTAAATATATTTTATTTTTGACATGTATTCACATTAAATACTTAATTCCTATTTTTGCTATATATTTATGTGAAGTCAGATTACCACACAATATTTAGTTTCATACTTGCTAAATTTCTAAATTACTTCTTGCCAGGGTCAACTTCAACTTTTCATCTCTTTGAAGTCAATTTAACATACCAGTGACACAATGGTGTTTGATTTAGTCAATTATACACCAGCTCTACTTTAAATAAGAATTAGTGTTTGGCTTATTTAGAATCTCTAATTAAGGTTTTTTGAGAAATTCATAAAATACAGGTTATGAGCCCAGTGTCCAGCTCTTGGCTTATCAAGAAACTGAGGCAGTCATTTGATTTATTGCAGCCAAATTATCCAAATCATACTGGATAATGTAGATCTTACAGATTTGGTCAAATTAAAATGAAAAGAAAGAAACGATGCTTTTGGCTGGGATGCCTGTACAGTGTGGGTCTGGAGTTAAACAATAACTGGCCAACTAAAACATAACACCTCCTCCAACTAATACACAGTCTGCTAGGCCTCTCTTTGACTATAACAGTTCCTGCTCCCATTGAATTGGCAACCATTATAGAACTGCCTGGGAAACATATTTCCCAGCCACCTTACTTTTGTCTCAGCTATTAAACCATAACATTATATCCATCAACTAGTCCTTCTTTGAACGGCCAACCCAGCCAGCCCTGGCATGGCCTGCAAAGGCTATGAACACTGCATCCTTTCCTGGGGCTAATAAACATAACATAAACTAAATCTCACTCCCTCTCAAATGACTTTCAAGTTTTCACTATTGTTTCTGTTAGCCAAGGATTGTTACTGTTTCTGATATGTGGCCCCTTTACAGATCTGAAGGCTGCACAGCCAGTGATTTAAAAATCCTGGTGTAATTTACTGGCATGAAAAACTGTAAAGTGATCTAACAGGAAAAAGATATCCCCATAATTAATATATATTAGCATTAAAAATAAAAGTTAACATTTACATATGTTAACTAGAAATAATTACGTTAAGGAAAAAGAAAAAATATATATATATATTAAGCCAATACCTGCGATATACCCAGGGTTCTCCCTCGTAAGCCTTCACAGTACTTAACCAAAGTATAATAAAATTCAATATTGTGTAGAAAAATAGAATTGCTTAGATATTAAATAATTCAGAGGCCGTCCTTATTGAAAACAATAAGTAACTATCCGTTAACTTGATTTGCCTTAAAATATAAATCTCCTTTTACTGGAGTTGTCTTCCATCGATGCTCATAATTTCTTCAGTTGCGTCCCTTTAACATAATTTTCTAACCTTTGTCCTAATACTCGTCTGGTTGTGTGTTTGCATTACATAAATAGATGTTTTGCATTTAAAATTGACTAATTGTCTTAGATAGCCACTTTACCAGCCAACGTCGTCTCCTTCAAACAACTAAATAATAGGAAGAAAACATTTGATAATCAAGACCTAGATAAATTACTTGAATTAAAATTGTTTTGACCACGTCAATTGAAGCTGAACGGAGAGTAAACAATGTTCATCACCTTGCTTTTTAGTCTGATTTGTGATATCTTACACCCAGGTATTCACTGATTATTTGTCTGCTTTGAGTGTGGGATGGAGATATATATAATTAGTGTGTACCAGACTAAACCATATATGGAAGTGCCATGTTTGGGTCACATGTCACCTAATATTTTGTCTATATATATATATATATATATATGATCAGAGAGAGAAATGTGCTAAATGTAGCAGGAGAGGACTGAGCTGGTCCATGCTAGCACTGATGACATAGGAGTTAATAAATAGTTGCAAATATAAGTGTTAGACATTGGAGTTGTAAGCTACTTTAATGGGTGACTGTCAGAAAAACCATGAAAGGAGTGAGTGGACTGTTGCTCTAGTGTTCTCAGACATTTATTTTACATATTAATCACTCTCACCAAGTGCAGCTGTTTCTGCAACTAATAAGATAGAATTCCTGTAAATTACAACAGAAAGATTGTCCAGATAGGGTCACAATCAGAAATTTTTAAAAAATTTTTATTATTTTTTTTTCTACCTTCACAGTGAATGTGTGTTTTGACAGCTAACAAGCAGTGGTGCTAGAACTGCGTATATGTGTTTTTCAGCAAAGACACAGCAATGGTGCTAAAGTTAGATGACTTGTAAATAATATATTTGTAAAGTTCATGTTTGGAAATTTCTCACATCTTTGTATTTTCATCTCAACAATACTTTTGCAATTTTTTTTTTCTTGAAGTTTGAAGTGCCTACCACCCCTGCTCTCCTATTTAAATACATATTTGGTGCTATTGAAAAAATATCACACCCTTAGTTGAAACCTACCTGAAATTACCTGCATATATGTCTTCCCTCCATCACTGTTTGTTGCAAATGTTAACACAATGCACTTCCTAACCTTTACACCAAACACACTCCTCCTTTGATTTTCATCACCAACCCTCCACCTCCAAGGACTATCTTAACATACTCTGTAGTATGACACACAAACTATCTCTCTAATCATCTCTGTACTTAGTTTTCTTTTCTTCTGTCACAGCCAACAACTTCAAATTACTTAGTGCCATGAAAGGCACAGTTCACAGCACTCACCAATGTTACCAAAGATATTAAATCTCTTAAACATTGTGTTGAGAATTTGATTAAAAAAAAAAAACTTAATAACAGAGGATTAAAGCAAACAAATGTTATCTCTAATAAAGACCTCGATTTCTCAGTTTGAAAGATTGTCTAATTGTAACCCTTAACATGAGGGTTTATTTTTCTATAATTCACCATATGTCTGAAGAGATAATTCTTGAAAGAAACGTTTTATAAAATGTTGAAGTTTGTGAGTGGATTGTCTGAAAGTATTCATCTAATTTATATACAACTTTTCATTGATTGTTTAATGAATAAAAATATTAAAGACAATAAAAATGTTGATGAAAAATGAGTTCTATTATAAGCACAAGGTCACGTTTTGTTGTGGACAGACAGGACTGGTGGACTGGTACTTAGAAGGATGAAAGGTGAGTTTCTGAAAGTTTGAACTCAGAATGTAAATGATTATAACTTCCAAAAGATACTCTCTGGCTCTAATGATTCATTTTGCCAATCCAATAATAATATTCATGTTCCTGATAATAGTTCATTTCTGGTATTAATAATGATTCTAAATTTTGGCTCAAGGCAAGCAAATTCAAGATGGGAGTAAGTTGATTACATCAACTGCAGTCTTCAACTTTATTTTATCAAGCATGAAAGGCAAAGTTGACTTCAGTGGATTTTGAACTCAGAATGTGAAATCAGGTGAAATACCACTAAGCATTTTGCCTGGCATGCTAACCAGTCTCTCAGTTCACTGACTTAATTTGATGAGATGATTTTTAATTGATTTGATTGATCCACAAGTACTTGACTGGCTTATCAGCCCAAGGAAGGACTAAAGACAAAGCCTACCTTGGCAAGATTCAAATTCAAAACCTACAAAGGATGCAATTTAAACAAGTATTTTATCCTACACCCAACTTATTTTGCTAATAATCTCCAACACTGGACATAGGTACAAAGCCAGAAAATAGAGATTAGAGGTGATTATATTGCCCCACTTTCAGAACTTTAATGATAATGTATTTTATTGATGCAGAAAGATGGAAGATAATGTTGGCCCTCAGCAGGATTTGAGCTCAAACATATACTGTGAAGTATTTTGTCTAATGTCACTTTAAAAAAAACTTTTGTTATAATTTCAAACATTAGACACAAGATCATATTCACATTTAAACCCTAAGGAGGAAAGTGGTGATGATAGTAATGATTTCTGGCATAAGCATATTCACATTTAAACCAGCCATATCAGGCACAAACATTTTACCCACTCTTTGTTCAAACCAACTAGATCTGGTTTCTCACACCTACCCTATAATGTCATTCTAAAAATAAACAATAACATCATCAAAATCTCAAACCTACAAAATAATTTCAAATTTTGACACAAAGCCAGTAATTTCAGGGGTGGGGGATGTCAGTCAATTACATCAACCCCAGTATTCAGATGGTACTTATTTTATCATCCTTGAAAGGGTGAACGGCAAAGTTGACCTTGGCAGAATTTGAACTCAGGACAGATGAAATTCTGTTAAGCATTTTGCCTGACAGAGTAATATGACTGCTGAAGGGTCAGAGGTGGTGGAGGTAGTTGATTAACCCTTAAGCATTCAGATCTGTCAGATGTAATGTTCATTTACCCCATAGCTTTGAGATTTCAATGATTTGATTATTTATTTTTAGAATGACATTGTTAGGAAAGTGTGAGAGACCAGTTTGAACATAAAACAGGCAGAAAATGTTGGTCCAGTTTAAACGTTAAAAGGGTTTAAAAAAAAGAACCATGGCATATTACTTGTATTTATTTTATCAACCCTTGGAAGACTGAAAGGCAGAGACAACCCCAGTAAGATTTGAACTCAGAACAATAAAAAAAGACAGGACTAAACAAAAGAAGGTTAGAAAGCAAAGATCAAGGAATACAGGTCATTTTTCTTTAACCTACCATAGTTCAGATAAGTTCCTTCACCAGAAAAAAATTGTATGTATATATATATATATAGACTTTTGTTTTTAATGTGCATATTATGCATAGATCGTTGCAAAGATTTTAACACCACTTCTGATGATGTTGGAAGGTACAAATTCCTCATTGTCACAGTTGGTTCACATTAAATAATCTCATCTGAAAAATTATATTTTTGCAAATAAAAAAAAAAACTGAAATATGTATTAAAAAAAACTTTCATTAAAATAAAGAGGACAAATGTCACCCTGTCCCTTCCATACTTTTAGCCAAGCAATGTAGGCTAGATTGAATTATATAGTGTTATGAGAAATCTAGGAGGAAAAATATTTAACCACACTACCAAAGGCCATGTAGAGATTGTCCAGTTTTCATCCTGAAAAAGCATAACTCTCTCTTCATTTATTTTTAGTTCCTTTTCTTTTTTTTTTTAACCAACTTTTAGCTGCCACCTTTGGCCTTAAAGAGCACATCATAGGATGGTGGAGGTGATGGTTTCCTTGCACCAGGAGGAAGGACATCTGTAAGGGATGTGTCTCTTGAGCTAACACTTGTAGCTGGAAGCTGAAACAGCAAAAAAAAGACAAAAGAAAAATTTTTTCAGATCAAATACTTGATTTGCTTCATTCATTAGACTACAGTCATGCTGGGACACAACCTCAAAGAACTTTTAGTCAAATGAATCAACCCCATTATATGGTACTTATTCTATCGGCTTCTTTTGCTGAACTGCTAAGTTATAGGGACATAAACAGACTAACACTAGTTGTAATTGATGGGGTGTGGGGAGACAAACACACACACACACACACACATATATATATACACACATATACAACAAGTTCTTTCAGTTTCCATGTATCAAATCCACTCACAAGGCTTTGGGGGACCCAAAGCTATAGTAGAAGACACTTACCCAAGGTGCCATGTGGTTGGGAAGCAGACTTCATACCACACAGCCACACCAGCACCTACATATTCTGTTTTACAGCTAAATTTACACAATTTGTATTTGAAATATTTCAAATATCATAAATTTGTTTGCATTAGCATAGTAGTCACTTTATTATATTTGTACTCTACAATTGTATTGAGTACTCTTTACTTTGTTCAGAATAATACTTGCATGTGTAAATACAATTATATACACGAGTATATGTACACAAAGGGAAAGGTTGTTCTTTAGATAATAACAATATTGACCAAAATGAGGACATTGAGAATGCAGTCATATTTTTAACGACAATTTGTTTCCAGGTCACACGATTCATATTCTTACAAAACTAAACAGCAAATGTCATGAATTGTATAACACAATTGCATTAATCTACAATTGTTTCATTAATATATATAAAAAATTTATTGGCAAATTACAACAAAAGACATTTCCATGAAATAGAAGAATGTTTTACAATTTTTTTAATAAAAGGAAAATGTGAATAGAGCATTCTCTAAAATACAATATATTTTTTGCCATAGGAATATATAAAAAAATACTTGTTACTAAAAAAAAAAAAAACAGGAAATCCTGTGAAATAGATATTTTACTAAACACTACAAAATATCGTATGGAATATTTTTATATTTCAAGTAAAATGTATTGTAAAACAAAACAATGAATCAGAACAGTAGAAAGTAGAATACAAAAAACTAGATATAGAAGACTGGTCTATATATCTCAATTTTTTTTTTCAGCACCTATTTCTGCACTCATTTTTTATCACTTTCTCTCCTTCTCTTGCTCATCTCTCTGGCTGGGTAACCCTGTATCTCCTTTACAGTAGTACACCTGTCTCTGTCCTCATTTTTATCTCTCTCTCCCTCTCTCTCTGGCTGGGTAACCATGTACCTCCTCTACAGCAAGACACCTGTTTCTGTTTCTCTGTCACACTCTAACCTTTCATCATGTGACACAAGATCACCTCCTCCAATGCCCTCTCCCCTCACAAAGGTTTTTTTTGTCTTGGAAGTTATTTGGTGACTCTGTCAGTGCTGGTGCCACATAAAAAGCATCCAGTCTACACTGTAAAGCGATTGGCATTTGGAAGGGCATCCAGCTGTAAAAACCATGCCAAAATCGACCTTGCCTGTGCTGGTGCCACAAAAAGCACTCAGTCCACTCTGCAGGGTGGGTGGTTTTAAGAGCTTCCAGCTATAAAACCATGCCAAAACAGACATAGAAGTCTGGTGCATGGAAGGGGGACGTTAAACGATGATGATGGAAATTCCTTACATTAATTTGGAAAAGTGTTATCCTGAACATTGTATTCTTGACATCTAGATTTCTGTCAAGAGTTTTTGGATAGAGTTTATATAAATAAACTTTAAACATCTTTTGCTTTAGATTGACAGTGTAAGGATTCAGCCTCTGAAGATGAAACCAAAGCCAGTTCTGCTTTGTATAGCACCCAGTAAGTGATATCAACACTGTGGTATGCTTTAGACTGATCTATATTGATTGGAAATCAATCAAACCCAGATCTAGTGCCAACCTGTTCTATGATGTATCACATAGATAGTATGGGTAAATTTGTTAAAGGCCTCCACAGCAAAATTGATATCAGTGCTGGTGTCACATTAAAAGTACCCAGTACACTCTCTGGAGTAGTTGGTGTTGGGAAGGGCATCCAGTCCCTGGCCTTACCAGCTTTGATTGAACCATCCAACACATGCCAGCATGGAAAATGGACATTAAATGATGATGATTCCAACTCTAATGCTGACAATGATTGCCAAAATGTTTTCTTCTGTATTAAGCAGAGTTTGGGGATGGAATCTTATACCTCCCCTCTGGATAATTTGTAGTGTTTTTATATTGTGTTGATAAGAGTACGGGATGTTTCTGCATTTCTACACTAAAACACAATTCTTCAAGGCATTCTCTCAATTTCCTGCAATTCAGACTGCCTGGAAAATGTGTTGCCCTGAGGATGACAAGGGAGACGCACTGGAACAGTCACTCTGACTCACAGCACTTGCACTCACAGATAGCCATTTCTGCCCCGATAGCAGTGTGCAAGAATATGGTCCAGGGACCAAGAATGTGGGAGATCTCCACTGCCACAGACTTAACCATAAACCTGTTGGTAAGCAACAGATACTGAGACAGCTTGCTTTTCTCAGCCTGATGAGCAGTGGAGCTTGGGTTGAACACACCCAGTTGCTGCTGATAAAGGTGTCACAGCATGTGGTATCCCAAATAAAGGGCCTACTGCCATGGAACAGGAAAACTGTCATACCGTCAGGCCTTTTACTTCCCCTTGGTCTAGCCCTGCTGGTTCAAGCTGGGATGAGAAGCCTGCAGCATCTAGTCCTATGCTTTATGAATACATCTCCCTAATAATGATTTCTTATATTGGCACAAAACTTAGTAAATATAATATCAATTCATTCAAATGTGTAATTGTTTTTTTTTTTACTAACAAGGATTGTATCATTCTGCAGATTCCATACATTTTTATATGGTGATAGGGATGGAGGACTATAATAATATGGCCTGTATTAAGGACACAAATCACAGCTAGGATACACTTATGTTCTCTTTTTCCAATGTTTTAGAACCTGATATATGCTCTGCTAGACATTGACATACATCGCATGTCAGGAAGTGCCTGATACCATGGTTATATGGATGTCAGTGTAATACTGACAATGCATACAGCTTCGCCATGCTATGCATGTCACTGCAACTATTCCTGGTAACTGATGGCGTTAGTCGTAGCAAGGGAAATAACCTAATTTATCTGACAAGCAAGAGTTTTTTTCCTTTAGTGTTCACTTCGCCTTCACGGCTGCTAAAAGAACCTCCAAGTAAGTCTATAAAGGAATGTCTCCATGGTCACTCGACCTGCTAGAAATAACAGCTACATCTTATGTAGATCCTACCCTACTGTTATAAAAAGAAATGGCAATAGATAATGTAGTCGTAGATACACTTTGTCGGAAAATGTACGATGGTCATGGCTGGAAGACTTAAATGACAGATCTACTCAATCAGGTCAGACTTGAGGCCAAACAATGTGTATGTTCCAATCCAATGCACCACATTAGAATATAATAGACCTGAGGGAAAATACCTCAGAATACCAAGGCTGCATTCTACAGGCTCTATATACTGAATGGATAGTTAGATAATTAAATTGTGAACTTAATAATTTTACTCCGTCTCCTACCTTTTGCTTCAACAAATTATTAAAATTGATTTCACAGCTCTTTACATTCCAGGGTGTAAACCTACAGAGAACAGTACACACACACACACACACACACACACACACACACACACGCACACACATTTATAGTATAGTAAGACAAAACGATAATGCTGTAAGTAGGAGAGTTTGGAAAGTTAAAGGAAGTGGGTGAAATATTATAACCAAATAAGTTAAAAACAGAAAAAATGGTGAAATGAAGAATGAGGAAGTTTAATTTTTGTGATTGACTTAGGGATATGGAAGTTTTAGTTTTAAGGGTTTTAGTAGTTTCAGGAGTTTCAAAAGTTTAAGAATATTTTAATTTTTAAAAGATCTTAAACAGACAGACGGGTAGGTAGGTAGATAGACAGACAGACAGAAAGGACAGACAGACAGAAAGGTAGACAGGTGGATGGATAGATGGGTAGACAGACAAAAGCTCAGATAGAGAGTCTCAATAGAATGAAAGTCTAACCTACATGTGTCATGTGACCTGTAGAGAGCCTTGTTGCTGGTGTTAAGAGCTACTCAGAGTAGCTCTCTCTTATAATCCATCTCGTGAATCCTAACATATCAATGTAGTAGGGCTGAATAAGCTGAAATCCAGGTATATCCTTTCAAATACTTAAGCTCAGTAACTCAGCATCCTTTAAACTCAACAACAAATCACATTTTTTCCTTCTTTGATTTTTCAATATTTAAGGACAGGCTGGCAGAATCGTAAGACTGTCAACCAAAAATGTGCCAAGCGATTATAACTGGTTCTTTATGCTCCGAGTTCAAATCACTCTAGCACGAACTTGTTATAGGCATGGCTGTGTGATAAGAAGCTTGCTTCCCAACAACATGGTTTTAGGTTCAATCCCACTGTGTGGCACCTTGGGCGACTTCTACTATAGCCTTGGGCCAACCAAAAGTCTTGTAAATGGATTTGGTAGAAGGAAACTGAAAGAAGCCTGTCGTATGTGAGCTCCAACTCCCCCCACTTGATGACCGGTGTTGGTGTTTACATACCCATAATTTAGCAGTTCAACAAAAGGGACCGACAGACTAAGTATCGGGCTTTAAAAAATTAGTACTGAGGTTGATTCGTTCAACTACAAGTTCTTCAAGGTGATGTCCCAGCATGGCCATGGTCTAATGCCTGAAACAAGTAAAAGGTAAAAGATAATACAAGCAATCAGTCACAGCTTATAAGCTCTGTAAGGTCATTCATGATGAGGTGACCATCTGTACGTTTGTTTCCTCTAATCTAACTGCTTAGAGGTACAACAGGGAGAGAAAGTGCACAACTGGACTCTGTTTTATCTAACTGGCACTTCATCGGTTACTATGACGAGGGTTCCAGTTGATCCAATCAACAGAACAGCTTGCTCATGAAATTAATGTGCAAGTGGCTGAGCACTCCAGATGCACATAGCCTCAACATAGTTCTCAGGGAGTGTAAAAGCGCTCGTGCAGTGCCACACAAAAGTGCCTGTGGGTGCCATGTAAAAGCACCCACGACACACTGTAAAGTAGTTGGCCTTAGGAAGGGCATCCAGCTGTAAAAACCAGGCCAAATCAGACACAGAAGTCTGGTGCAGCTCCCCCAGCTGGCCAGCCCTGGTCAAACCATCCAACCCATGCCAGCCTGGACAATGGATGTTAAATGATGATGATGATGATACTTCAGCAGAATGTGACAAAGCTGGCCCTTTTGAAATACAGGTTCTACTCATTTTTGTCAGCTGAGTGGACTGGAGCAACATGAAATAAAGTATCTAGCTCAAGAACACAGTGCACCACTGGAAATTGAACTCACAACCTTATGATTGCCAGCCAAATATCCTGTTCACCCAGCTGTAAATAGACACCATGTAGTGATACAGTTCACTGCTTTAACCATGTAACAAGAAGAAATACATTTCTTTGCTGTGTCCTTGAGTGAAGCCCTTCATTACTTTGTTGTTTGAGGTCCAATTTCTTCTTTCAGTACAGCCTTCAGGGAACATTGTTTTTACAGGTTAACCTGTTTTATCTACACTCATAAAGCCAAGTCCTTAACCATTTGGCATTCAGCTTATTCTGCCAAATGTAACGCTTATTTGTTCACATTGTTTTGAATCAATCATGCATTATCTTATGGTTTTGAGATTTCGATTATGTGATTGTTTATTTTTAAAATGACATTGTACGGTAGGTGTGAGAGGCCAGATCTGTCTGATTTTAAGATAGATTAACAGGTAGAATATTTTAGCCAGATATGGCTAGCCCTCAACCTGCTAGAAATAGCAACCAAATCCTCCCTCATATTAAATTCTACCATCATAAAAAAAATTACATTGGATAAAACTGTCCTAGAAACACTACATTCCTGAATAAGACAGGATGGTCATGGTTGAAATACCTTTGATCATATGTCTTCTCAACTAGGCTTGATCTCTAGCTGCTCAGCAACAAACACCATCAGACAAAGACAAAGCAAAGCCAGTGATATCACAACAAACCAGTGAATCATACCACCACCACCACCATTCCCACCAGATCCAAAATGAAAGGTTTCAAACTGAGGAGAGGAGCTACTATATGGTTGCTCAAGCTGCTAAAAGGAGCAACCAATCTCCTGCAAACCATACTCATCTACCTTAAATGGAAAAAGGACAGTGAAAAATGTAACCCAAAATGCATTAAGCCAGAAGAAAGAAAGGATGGTCTTTGATCATAAACCTGCTCATTCAGAGTTGACCTTAAAGATGAATATACTAACACTCCATCAGTTACGATGATGAGGGTTCCAATTGATCCAACCAACAGAAGAGCCTGTTCGTGGAATTAATGTGAAAGTAGCTGAACACTCCTCCACAGATACGTGTACCCTTTATGTAGTTCTCAGGGAGATTCAGTGTGACAAGGCTGGACCCTTGAAATACAAATACTACACATTTTTGCCAGCTGGGATTTAACAATAACTTCAACTGCAACAATAATAGAAAGGTTTGAGTCTCAATACTTACCGGCATCACTGGTCTTGTGAGAAGACTCTCAGGGGACACTGCAGTTTGACCAGGTTTTGTAGAGAGTGTGTGACTGGTAACAAATAAATTGGCTATGTTTGGTCCTCGGTCCATGATATATGAATGAGACACAGTTGATAGTTGGATATTTTGTATATCACCCTCTCCTCCTCCAGATATACAGTCACCATCTTCAACTGGACAAATCTGATAAGAAACAACCAATCAATAAATACTGGTTCCAAATTTTGGCACAAGGCCAACAAGCTCAGGAAAGGGGGTTTAGTCCATTATTTTATCTACCCTGAAAGGATGAAAGGCAAGGTAGACCCCGGCAGAATTTGAACTCAGAACACAAACAGAGACAAAATGCCACTAAGTGTTTCGCCTGGTGTGCTAACAATTCTGCCACTTCACTGCCTTCAACCAATCAATAAATATTGATAAACAACAAGGAACCACAACAACAAGATAAGACAGGTACAATGGAAGATATTGCTCAAGTACTGTCATTTACCATTTAATTCTCAAGATTTGTTAAGTACCAGTAATATACTGGTTGAATTCAAATAACTATACTTATCCCTTACTGATTTATGACCTTGAACCAAATGATGACTGACTACACTATCTGGTCAGATGCTATATCAGAATAGACCCCTCCAACCCATGCTAGCATGGGAAAACAGAGGTAAAACAAGGATGATTATAAGGTGGCAAATTACAGAGGCATTTGAGTAGCAGACAAATTACTTTGTAGTATTTATGCTAGCTTCTTGTGTTCTGAATTCAAAGCTTGCTAAGGTCAATTTTGTCAGTCATCATTCTGAGATTGATAACGTTGCAGTCTGAAGTGTGATAAGCTGACAGAATCATTAGAACATCACAGACGATGTTTTGTGGTATTTATTCCAATTGTTTGCATTCCAAGTTTAAATTACTGACTATTTGGCTGATTACTCTTAATCTGTTGCCAGCTTAACACCATTACCTGATCCTGGGGTATCTTTAACATGATACACTCAGTTGAAAGCATTTGGGTCAGGTTCCCATTTAGAGGATATTTCCCTCCATTTCCTGCCATCAATCTCAGAGGTCCTATAAAGGATCATTGGGTACAACCCTTCCCCCTCCTGACTAATGCAAAATAAAATAACATTCAGTGGATAATGAGGAACTGAAAGAGTAGAGTCAATGGTAAAAACAGTGATCTTACTTGAGAGGTTTTGATGTGAAATGGGAAGATTCTGTTGATCAAGACAGGACTGGTGAGGAACTGGAATAAGAAAATGACACAGTTATCAGTCAAACTGGCCGAGATAGGAGGAAGGATGAAGTGGAAGCTGTGACGGATGAGGTAATGATGGAGTAGCTGAAACATTCTCAAACAACCATTTAGTTCATACAAGGTCAGATGGCTGAAGTGGAATGTCCAGCATATAATCCAATAAGCTACACTGATGAAGACAAAAAGGATAAGATGATGGAGAAGGAGCCATACTCACCAAAAACACTAAATGTGCATAAAAGTCAATAAATATCTCAACTCCATTGACAATTTTCTCCCTCAAATGCCAAGGAACTGCATTATTAGCAACAAGAAATGTTATCACAGTAGCCCAGAACCTGGATATAAGCAAAACAAATGTACAGTATTTGAATATTTGAGAAGCCATCAAAGCATAAATCCTGTTCTTACAGAATTTGAATTGAAAGATATGATTTCATGAGCTCACTCAGCCCCACTCTTTACAATAAGACCCACAAATATTTATATATATTTGAGAAGTAACAAATGATAGTGGTAATCTTGTATTACACCATTTCACTATAACAGAGATGGCCCTGTGTTACCTCATTATACAGGGATTTTCCTGTATTACACCATTTCATCATATGGTGAAGGTACTGTATTACCCCACTCCAGATGGCCCAGTGTTATCCCACCCTACTATACTGTGATAGTGCTGTATGACCCCCACCCCACTCCACCTTATAAACACAATACTTAGCATTACTTTAGCTTGTACTAGCAGAAGTACCCGGCGTTGCCAGGTATAACTCTCAATGGAGTAGTCACTCAAATGAACTGAAAGACTTCCTTCAAACACAACTATAGAAGTAACAATTTACAGGTGTTGACCCTAAAGAGGGCCTTTGAACGTTCACTACGAAACATCTCTGCAGTTGTGCTGCCAGCAAAGATGAATCCAGTGATAACAATTTATAGTTGGTGGCCTTGAAGAGGACCTTTTAACGTTCACTTTGAATTATCTCAGTGGTAGTGCTGCCAGCAAAGATGAATCCAACGGTAACAATTTAAACTTGGTGGCCCTGAAGAGGACCTTGGATTGTTCATTCTTAAAAGTCCCAGTGGCAGAGCTGTCAGCAAAGACGACTCCAATTAGAGGTGATGGCCCTTAAGAAGTCCTTCACACCACTTTAGTGTGTCGTATTTGTTTTGCTTGTTATTTGAGGTTGTAATCTAGAAAAGCATGTTAAAAGTCAGTGGCCACAAAAACAGCCTTGGCAAGATCATGCTGGAATGTCAAAAAAATATGTAAATAAGATGTAGGGAAAAGTAGATTAATTGAGTTAAAACTACAGAACATTGATAGCAAAGCGTGATAGCAACATATAAATGTGGAAAATGGAGACATTGAACATTTATAATGTATAACAAAAGCAACCAGAGACGTACGTGTTATTGTCAAAAGGACAAAAATAGCACAGATACAGCAAATGTAAGCACTTATACAAAAAAAAAAACAGATTATTTGTTGGCAAATAGGGAGCCTACTAAACTTCCTTATAGACTATATTTTGGGTTTTCTTGCAAGTCGCAAAAGCAAATAGGTTATGTCAGCTCCCTACCCGAGAGCAGCCAACATATAGTTGACCATGGGAGAAGCACAGTTCTTCTGAATTAAGCCCTACGACCATCAGCATCTGACCCTATGATTTGTTAATTGACATGGTGAAACTGAGCCAGAGAGGGAATTGCAGCCTTCTGAATGTGAAAGGAATGTCTTTACCAAATGGAATGAGAGGTATCCTTGGTATGAAGACAGTATTCCCCTTACCACACCCTGTAAGTATTGTTGCCTCACTCAATAACATGAGGCATCGCCTTTTGGACGACCAGACGCATGCCATTGCAAAGCCTAGGGGGTTCCAAATCTCTGAGGAGCATGACAGGAGCACCTTTCTTAAGTCACAATAAGTGTGGTGGCAATCTGGGAGGATCTAAGGAGTTAAGAAATTCTGTGGGGTAATTAACAACTTTGTCTGGATAAGACACAGAGTCAAGGGACTTGCAGATATGCAGGTTTCCAGGCAAGCACAGCATGAGCTGTTCATTGATGTTTCCAACTATGCGGTTTTTTGAAGGCAATATTACGCATTAACACAACCACTCTTGATTTGTGTAGTTCTCCTCAAGATTAGGAAAAAGACATCTGTAACTCAGCAATTGACTTAATGCATCTGCAAATCCCTGTGAGGTCCACGGCACCATTTCCATCAAGTGGGACTTTGCCATCTCCCAACAACAAAATGGCAGCAGCTAAACCTGCTGATGTCTCATCACCTTGCAGTTGTGCTCTCATATTTGTTGTGTCAGCTTTCTTACATATTGCCAAAGTTGGGAGGCCTTAAGGCATGCACCAACCTCATCAGCCTGCATACCTGTTGGGATTACAGGCAGAGTCTATTGGAAGTCCCCATATAACAGGAAGTGACACCTCTCTTTGGTTCTTGACATTACCTGATGTTTCTGAGTGACCGGTCTAATGCCTTAAAAGCCACCTTGTGTGCCATTGTGCATTCGTCCCAAACAATTAGTAGGTAGCGCTTTAACACCAGTCCTTATGACCATAAACACATTCAATAAACCTCATTTAAGGTGACAAATTTTGAAGAAGCATAAATTTCAGAAACATGGGGCAGCTTATGAGAGTATGCAAGTAAAAAAAACCTACAACTTGTCAAAAGCCAAAAACGAAGTGTGATCCTAGGTCGGACTTGACTGATATAAATAGGAGTGATTTCACTTAATGAACAACACTCGAGTTGTCTGATTGGTTAGATAATACAAATAAGTGTGATGAAATCTGCTGAACACAACTCACTGATGTGTGGTTGGCCAGAGGTTGCTATTTCATACTTAAGTGAGGTGCAAAACTAATCAATCATTCGCACAGTTTAGGTATGATTGTGAAATAGTACAATCCACATACAGAAGGCATTGAAATTTACACCTGGGTTAAATTGTGCTTTCTTAGTTAGGGGTGTAAAATGATGCCAAAGTTCAAGGTAAAAAATTTAACTCCCCATTCCACACTTAATTGTGGTGCAATTACACAGTGGAGACAACCAGGTGCAAAATTAATCATTTTAAAGTTAGCTTAGTAAACCAAAGTTTGGTCAAGGGGATTTAAAAATTCGCTCCTCCATTTGTAGGACATGAGTAACCGATGTGTCAACTTTCATTTAAATTGACTGTTACTTCCAGAAGTTAAAATACTTTGCTGCAACCATAATATGAACTTTAAAAGTGGTCCAAAGGGGCTCACTACCCTCCCTAGGGGGTTCCCTTGCAAAATTCAAGTGATAACGAATGTACGGTACTTTATCTTATGGCAGGCAACAACCATAATAAAGTCCCAAGGTTCTGATGCTGTTTTATTGTGGCAGTTTGAACTTTTATGGGTTAATAATTTAGGCTCATTGTCCCCGAGGGGGTCCTCTTGCTGAATTGAAATGGAAGTAAATGTGCCTCACTGTATCTTCATCTGTGTCGAAATTCATTTTATGGGACTACCAATTATCGAAGCTATGACCCTTTGCTGCATTACAATAGCCAAATTCAATAAATGTCGTGCCGGGGCTTACTGCCCCCTGGGGATCCCCTTGTTTGTTCCGGGCATAGACAGTGTTAGGCAATGGGTAACCAATGTGCCCTGTAAAGTTAAAATTGAACGTAAACTTCAAAAGTTATCAGGTACTAATACAGCGTTAATGTGAACTTCAATAGATAAGTCAAAGGGGCTTACTGCTCCCCTAGAAGTCCCCTTGATAAGTTCAAGTAAAAGTTCATGTGTTCACCTTCCTCGGTGAGCCATGGGAAATCAATACATCTGATTTCATGAAAACCAAACGCCAACTCAAGCAGTTATGGCGTTTTGTTGCATTGATAATATCAACTTCAACATTTATCAAAATCGATTTACTGCCCCACCCCCACCCCCCGTCCATCCTAAGGGGTCCCTTACCTGAATTTCTGTTCAAATGCATGCCTGCAACTTTATTTGTAGGCCATAAGCAAACAAAAAATTAATTCTGGTGAAGATGGGAGGCAAATTGCAGGAATTAAGGGGCATTTATGCAATAGTACTGCTGACTCCAAGAGAGAGGCTTAAGGGGATTATCTGCCCCTGGGGGGCCCCACAATCGATATATGGAAAAATAAAATAGCCTATGACGCATAATAGGACTTCAGAAACCTATGTACAAAATGTGATGCAAATCGGTTGTAAAATGTAGAAATGCATGCAGTTACACAGATAGACAGACATCTTCTGTATTATATATATAGATGTCTCAGTAATAGGTACCAGCCCCTCTGCATCCTTCAAGGTGATGTCAAGCCTCTGGAGATCTCTCCCAATCACATTCAGCCATCAGGTACAGGGCCTGCTACAAGTCCTCTTCCAGCCCAAAGAGGCCTTGTAGTTGCATCAAATGAGAATAAAGCCCTGGTAGGATTATCCAGCAGGAGACAGAGGACATGTCACGAATAATCTATTTTAATCTGGGGGTGCAGTCTCAAACCACTGTCCACCAATAAGTTCATTTTCTGTCAGTAGAAAATACCAAATCAATCTGGTGCAGATTCAGACCACACTACATCAACTCTTCCAGTCATCCACCTTCCCAGTAAACTTGATGTGGACCCTCGAGTCAGTAGCAAGACTGAGTGATAACAAGGCTCTGTATGTTATGTATATGTATATACAATGACCTTTTCCACAAATTTATTACACACACACACACACACACACACAGTATCAGAACCAAATGAACATCCTCAGTCACAAGTGTATTCCTCCTCTTTTATTAAATGGAAATATAAAAGTAGTTGTAAGTAGTGACTTCATTTATCAAGCCCTAAAATTAGGGGGACACATTTTAGAGTGGGGCCAAAAAGTAAAAAAGAGCACTAAAATATGAATGAAAAGGAATGAAAAGAGAAAATGAAGAAACAAACTCACCAGAGCGTAAAAACAAAAAAGAAGAAAATATAAAAAGATAGTTTTTCAATGTGATGCTTGATTGTCGTAACAATGGCATAGCAAAACCACAACCATCCAACAACTCGCATACCAATCAGCCCATAACCAGGAGGGCTTTCATAGCGGTACAGCACAATGCCAGGATCAAAAAACTGGTAAAGAAAAGAAAACATCAGAATCTTTTTAATAACATACAAAATTAAATTTAGATTGTTGTTGTTGTTTTGTTGTTGTTGTTGTTGTTGCTGCTGCTGCTATTATTGTTGTTGTTGCTGAACATTTGGTAGGTTCAGGCAAATTTCTACTGCATCACCTGCTACACTTCTGTGCTGCTGGGGCGTGTGCAGCATGGTGTTCTTTTTTGTTGTTGGGAATGTGCAAACTCTTCCCAGTATTGTATTGCATCAGTTTTTTTTTTATAGGGTGAGGTACAGTCTTTTGTTGTATTAATGTTTGTATTGTGTTGTGTATAATGCATTGGGTATTTGACCTGATGGTGGTAGTTTATTTCATTGGATATTTGCTGTATAGAGTGCGTCTTGTGTTGTGGATTGTTTTGTTTAGGTTGTATTACTGAATTGATAGTATCTTGCAAAGAATGTGGGTTGTTTCTAGCAGGGTAATTTTTTGGACAGTGTGTAGTGTTGAGAATCCAGGTATAACTTTTACATTTTTGTTCATATGTTTTGTTTTTTTATCATGCAGGTATTGTTTACACTTTCATGCCCCACTAAAAAAAAGGGTAAAGATCCCTTCGGTCATGAATGACTATGGGATACACCTAGACAGTCCCCATCCTAGGCACAAGGTTGTTTTCGGGAAGACCAGCAGTCACCTGGGCATACCAGCCTCCCCTCTCCATGCCACTGATGTTATCCAAGGGAAAGGCAAAAGCTGATACAGCATGGCACCAGTGACATTGCACTCATTTCTACAGCTAAATGAACTGGAGCAACATGAAAATAAAGTGTCTTGCTCAAGAACACAACACAGAGCCCAGTCTGAGAATCAATCTCACTACCTTGTGATTGTGAGCCCAGTGCTCTAACCACTGAACCATGCGCCTTCACTATTCTTCTTCTTATTATTATTATTATTATTTTAATAGTTTCAACATTATTGCATGCTTTCAATGTACAATCAAATGCAACTGTGTCACTTGGGTTATGTGCAGTGTTTTGTTTACATAATTTTTATTGTATTGAAAGTACTCTACCTAACTGAAGGTGCAGGCATGGCTGTGTGGTAAGCAGCATGCTTCCCAACCACGTGGTTCCAGGTTCAATCCCATTGCCTGACACTTTGGGTGTCTCTTACTATAGCCTTGGGCCAACCAAAGCCTTGCGAGTGGATTTGGTAGATGGTAACTGAAATAAGCCCATATGTGTGTGTGTGTGTGTGTGTGTGTGTGTTTGTCCACCACCACCACTTGACAACTAGTGTTAGTGTGTTTAATGCCCAAAACTTAGTGGTTCAGAAAAAGAGACTGATAGGTTTAAGAAAAATAAGTGCTGGGGTGAAATCATCTGACTAAAATTTCTTAAAGCCGGCCCCAGCATGGCCACAATCTAATGACTGAAACGAGTAAAAGGTAAAAGATAATACATGTGTAGTACCTGTTGTTGATATTTTTCTGTAAACAAGTATTGTGTGTCAACACAGAGGTATTCAACGTGGTATATGTTCAGTGTGGAGGCGCAATGGCCCAGTGGTTAGGGCAGTGGACTTGCGGTCAGAGGATTGCGGTTTCAATTCCCAGACCAGGCATTGTGTGTGTTTATTGAGCGAAAACACCTAAAACTGCACAATGCTCCGGTAGGGAGTGGGGGGTGGCGACCCCTGTTGTACTCTTTCGCCCCAACTTTCTCTCACTCTTTCTTCGTGTTTCTTCAGCTGCAGGGAACACATACGCCATAGAAACCGGGAAACCGGGCCCATGAGCCTGGCTAGGCTTGAAAAGGGCACATAAATAAAAAAAATATGTTTAGTGCCCAATAGTGCTATTTCCTCTATGTTAAGTTTAAATTCTGGTGTTTAAGTTATGTATTTGTCCAATTTCATTTCTATCATTTTTAGAGAACCCATTAACATGAGCATAGTTATGTTTGCAATCCAACTTTCTGGTTACCTCTATTTGCAGATCATTATATTTGGATAACTCCACCATTACTTTTAGAGATACATTGCTCTGAGCTGGAATTCATACAGCAATAAGGAAACTTTTTTCTGATAGTCTTTAACAATGTCTGGATGATTTACCTTAACTTCCTCCCTACCTCTATGAAATGGTTGTCACACAGAATTGACCACTTTGTCATCCTCTGAAACTTGTTTTGGTCTATTTTGGTATCTCTTTTCCATTGGCTTTTCACAATGCTAGCAACATTTCTAATGTATGATAGCTACAATTCTGTCATGTCTCTATATATTTCTTTCGGTTAAAATGGGCAGAGACAATGTGGCCTATTATTTCTTACTTTGACCCATCCCCATATTTTACAATTATTGTATTCTGTTTCATTATGCTTTTAATAGTTTCCAATGCTGATGGAAAAGCTTTACTCTTGTACTGTAATCCAAAATCCCTCACCTCAGTTGAGTCATCAACTTCTCAACCACTATACCCACTTCTGTTTTGTTAGGTACTGAGAAGTCTTTATTTTCCACTGTCTTAACATGACATTCCATACTCCTGGAATGTCCTGCTAAGTTTTAAGGTGGTTTTACATATATATATATATGCTCCAACTGGTTCTGGAATGTTAGATTTCTTCAAACATCTGCAGTCTTCACTAGGAACATCTCAATGTTAGCAAGTGAAATGGCATCTTAGACTCACACAGGAATTGCGTGGAAATGACGGATAGGAGAGATGATTATCAAAGCCATGCAAACCTGCAAAGGTATTTCCATTTCTTAGGTAGATAATCACCTGGATTTTCATTATACTCCAATGTAGACACAGACACACTATGCGAGTTATCCAGGCCATACTTACCAACAGAGTAGAGTAAATTGTCCACAGTTTTGAGTAGTAGACCAAAATTAGTAATCCGTACAGTCAACTAAGACAAGACTAATAAATAGGTTTATAGGCTGTGGAAAGTAAATATGTCTTTCCCAGCATCAACAGTTTTCAGTGACTTAAATATTATTTAAATGAGAATTAATGCATGCAGTTTTTTAATAACAGATGGTGGTCTCACTGAAAACGAAAATTAGATCAAAATCTGTCAGTTTTAGATAGATGCAGTAATAAAGAACTGTAGAGTAGAGGAAGAGTTTGTCAACTGATTAAAAGAAGCAAATGGAAAAGCAATCACTTAAAATGTGCTTGTGGTGAGAATGTCTCTTGGTCATTTTTATTGATGTTAAACAAAGGATGCTAGAGCACATTCTCTGAAATATGACAGCAAAATCATTTCATGTGATTGGATAGGAGAGACACAGTGTTGCATAAAGCCACACTTTGATCTTTGATACACCACAGCAGGCACTTCCCATTTAGTTCAAAACAGATGTGTTCAGTGTTTCAGCAACACTTTGACAAACTATTCATAAGAAACAATGAACTGGAGATGGTGGACTTTGATATTTACCTCAATAGTTTTGCCAATTTCAGTATAGGAAGTAATAAACCTGTTAAGTGGATGTAAGATGGGCAAATTGCCAAAAAGTCTCAAAACAAAGCAAGAAGCCACTTAGTATAAAGGACCATGAAGAAGTAGAAATAATGACGAAAGGAATGAATTTACTTTAGATTTGAAAACTGTTCAGGTCATAAAAAGGAGGAAAACAATGAGATGGAAGAGAGTTCCAAAGTCTGGCAGTTTAAGGGAAAAAAGCTTCAACCATAGAAAGACTTCCTTATTTGTGGATGAAGACGCTGCAATTTTCAAGTCAAACAAGATGGCCTGTTCTACAAACATTACTGTTATATGTCAGACACTTCAGCTGCCTACTGTAAATGGGAGCATTCCCATTCATGTGAGCCAAAGAGTACTGATGCTGCTAAGGAAGGATCCAATCAGAGTTTCACAATAGGCAACTTCAGATCCATAACTCTAACACAGAGGTAAATATTTTAGCAAAAGGAGCTCATCAAGAGGTTGGCACTTATCTGTTATATAAAACTTTGACAGATTTACTACAAAAATTTCCACCTCATGCAATAAGTATAGAGATGTCACTGTACACTGTAGGGATCCAGCCTCTGAAAACAGTACCAAATCTGGCTATGCTTAGGACAGCTACCAAATAGCAATGGCTAACCCTGTTAAATGCTTTAGGCTGGTTTAAACTGAGAGGAACCTCACCGGAGCCCAGATATAGTGCTGACTCACTCATAGCTGTTCTAAGCATAACTGGATTCAGTACTGCTTTCAGAGGCTGGATCCCTACAATGTATAAGGACATTTCTCCAGTAGTCAAACTAAATGGCCACCTATTGAAATTATTTTGTATCACATACTTAACCCAACAAAGGTACCCTATCTCATCTGTTCTCTGTGTTTTGGCCCTGGAGTCATAGCTGCAGAATTTGGAGACATTGTGGAAGATTCTACTCAAACTGGGACACAGGAGAACAATGCCTGCACACATGGATAACATCACCATTACGTCAGACTCAGGAAACCAAGTGACTGGCATCATACTAAAGGAGTATAATATTGGTTTCAAATTTAGCTCAAGGCCAGCAAGTTCACAAAGTTGATTACATTGACTCCAGTACTCAAATGGTACTCATTTTAATGACCCTGAAATAATGAAAGGCAAAGTCAACCTTGGCGGAATTTGAACTCAGAACATAAGGACAGATGAAATACTGCTAAGCATTTTGCCTGGTGTGCTAACAATTCTGTCAGCTTGCTATCTTTTTCAACCAGACTGGGACATTTACTCCTTCAGTTCTTGTGGCAGGTTCCACTGGCTAAAAAGTCAGATGCCAACAACAACAAGGATGACTGTAAGGTGGCAAACACAGAATGAGGGCAATGCATAGCAGGGCTGTTTGTTGTTGTTTTTTCAGCCCTAGGTCAGTGCTGATTGCGTAAAGACGATCTTGCTATGACTATCCATCTTTTTTTTTTATATATATGTATCCAAAGCAACATTGTCCAATGTCATCGTCATCATTTTCAGGTCTGCTTTTCCATATTTGCATAGGTTTGATGAGTCTTTTCTAGCACAGTGTCTAGATTTGTTGCAGTCCTTTGTCATTTCCAAGACATCCAGCTTCTTAAGACCAAATTTTACCACCTTTTTCCAGGTTTTCCTATCATCTTCTGCCTCACTCAGAAATCACACCTTTTAGTATAAAGTTGTAAGTCTTTAGATGATGTCTTTTACGTTTCCTTTTCATTTAACATCATAGCTACAATACCAGTACTCACCTCTACCATTTGTACTCGTATTCTCCACACTTTTAGTGAAGGTGCATGGCTTAGTGGTTAGGGTATTCAGCTCATGGTCGTAAGGTCATGAGTTTGATTCTCAACAGCGCATTGTGTCCTTGAGCAAGACACTTTATTCCACGCTGCTCCAATTCACTTGGCTGGCAAAAATGAATTGAACCTGTAATTCAAAAGTCCAGCCTTGTCACATTCTGTGTCATGGTGAATCTCCCTGAGAACTACGTTAAGGGTACAAGTGTTTGTGGAGTACTCAACCACTTGTACGTTAAATTGATGAGTAGGCAGATCCTTTGATTGGATCAACTGGAACACTTGTAGTAACTGATGGAGTGCCAGTTATACTGATTATTTCAATTTCAAAAGTACTTTTGTTTGAAGATTTTTTTTCCAGTCTAATTTCAGTTAATGTTTCAATCATAAGTGAGTGGCAGAAGGACAAATTGTTGTTGTTTAATCTCTACCACCACCATTTCCCAGTGAACACTGATAAAGTACACTTATGACCAAAGGAGTTCCAGCTGTGAGCATTCAGCTAATTTAGAACTACATTATCTAATGTGCCCTTCCCTAGTTTAAGATGGTGATTTGAAGGAGATCTGGTTGCTATTTTAGCAAGTTTTGTTAATTGAATGAAATATTTGGACAAAAATCATCTTCAAAGACTAAGATGAAGATGTCAGTCAAGCACAGGTCAGTCAGTCCTAAGAATCAGACAACAGCTTGCAGAAAGAAATGAAATGGAAAAAAAATGAAAGAATGCTTACCTCAGCTTCCCAGATGAATATTCCAACATAGATGAAAACATAGACTGTCATGAATACAGCAACCTTGATGGAGCCTATTTGACTGATGTAACCCCTTGTAATGGTGAACCCTTTGCCAAGAAGAATTAACATCAACTGGAAAGTCATCACACTGACAGCTTGGCATATGTAGGCTGAAAAGAATTTTGGTTTCATTTAGTAATGAGTCAAACATGCGTGTCAAATACTCTGAGAAACAATTCAGCTATAATGGAAAGATAAAGAGACAAGGAAACTTTTCTATATGGATCCTCCATCAATTTCAATGATGAGGATTACAGTTGCTTGATGAACACGGTAAGGGTTTTTGAGTGACCAGCAGAGTACATTTATGAGCTTTCACACAATTTCTATCCATCCAGTTTCATTCACAAGTCTTTAATTGACCTGAATCCATAGAAGAAGACATTTGCCCACACTACTGCATCACGAGATTAAACCCAGAGCCTCATGGTTGGTTTCAAGGCAAAATACTCAACTATTCTACCATGTCTGCATCAAGAAGCATTTGCAAACTGATGGAATCTTTGGGATATCAGAAAATATGTTTCCTTACATAACAAATAACAGTTAACTACTGTCTTCATAGAAATATGGCTTGAGGTCTTAATACTCATGCCACCACACTAAGGACAGTAATTCAATGCTTGCGATACACTAGAACAGTCACACAATGTGTATGAGACACACTGGCAGAGGACGGTAAAACAATGGTTGTGGTGTAGTGGAGACAGTGACACAAGATTGCAGCATTTAACACACTAGGATCATAACAGAATGTGTGTAGGATACAGAGACTATCAGATAACACTTGTGACATGCTGGGACAATAACAGAATGCTTATGGCACGCTGGGATGGCAATACCTCATTGTTGATTTGCTGGAACAATAACAGAATACACATAGCAAGGTGGGAGGATGCCACTGAATTGGTGAAATGTTGGGAGGCTAACGTTGTACTCATGGCACTCTGCAACAGCAATCCTGCACACATAACACAACTATTGAAATTACATAACATTCAAGATTACAGAACACAATGTTAACACTTTTGTTACCATGCTTCTGTTGAAACACACTGCCTTGAATTTCAATAAATTTTGAAAATAATGAAGAACTTAGTAAAATAAATTTGTTATATTAAGCTGATGTTTTGAATGTAAATTAACAAAATTTTAATGGAAGTTTTTAATTTAAATCACTTTAAACAGAGAATTTATATCGTAGAACTAGAGGTAGTGTCAGGTGAGTTGGTATTAAAAGAGTTGAAACCATGACATAGCAGCAAAATAATTTTACAAATACAACAGCAACAACAATATTGTTTCTAATTTAGGAATAATGCCAGCAGTTTTAAGGAAAAGGAGTGAATCAATTAAATTAACCCCAGCATATATTCACAACAGCAATACCACTAGCCTATATCATTAGCCACAACTAAGGCCAATGACCCGCTGAAAAGTAACCAAATCTGCCTCAATTCACACCATTTAAAGCTAAAGGACAGGCATATTGGATTAATTAAGTCCTTAATTAATTATGCCTGAAAACAAGATGGGAAATTCATAGTCTCAACACAGCATGATAAAATGAAAAAAAAAGTTACTTTAGCAAGAAATAATTAGAGTGATTTTAGCTAATTTTAGGATGCTCTTTCTGAATACAAAGTCAATTTTGCTCCATCACAACTAGGTTTTGATCTACAAGATGACCAACTACATACCAAATTTACAAAAATTTAATGGAGTGTGTTTCTATTAGTCATTTAAGAATGCTTTTGATTGTGACAACCTTTAATGAGAGAGAGCTGTAAAAGTAGATATAACACATATTAGGTCATGACCTATTTTTAGAACACTTTGATTTATATGCATGTTTTGGGTGTTTTCGTGACTTGTATCAAATTGGTAATTGCTCTGTACATTGTGGAATGTTGTCTTTTATTTCTCTACTTTGCATTGCTTCAAGACATGTATGTCGCAATGACAGATCATTTTTGTTGCTTCTGTGGGAAATATGCATTCAAGAACTAAAAGAAACATCACAGCACTCATACAAATAAGATACAAAGATTACTTCAAAGTGAAACTTGGAGGCCAAGATTCGTTCCACATATTGTATACAGTAATTTGTTATTTTAACAGTGACTAATCATAGTTTAGTATATTAATAAATTACATGCAATATCACAAGATTAGACACTTTCTTCTGGAAATGTAGTATATGTGAGATATCTTATAGATAAAAGTGTAGACATGAAAGAGCGAAATGAATTTCATATTCCATAAAGAGCACTCTAAACTTGACTAATATCATGGGCTAGAAGAGGCCTCATGTCAGGCCCCACACCAGATGGCTGAACATGACTGGGGAAGATCTCCAGAGGTTTAATGTCACCATAGAGGATATACAGAGGGGCTAACATGGGACTGCCAGCAATGGACAGCACTAGGGGACCTGGTCAGCTCTATGCATGATGACATCTCTAGGAGCACTAACTTGGGATGACCCCAGCTCCAAGAGCATGAAGCAAGCAAGCAAGATGTACCTTAAGTAAGGTTTGCTAAAAAAATTAGTGTCATGAAGTGTAATTTAGTCTGTTCAATCAGGGCTGCTCGGGAACTAAACGCCACCATCATAGAACACCATTTCAAAAATGCCATCCATCCTACTCAGCCCAAACAAACACCAAAATGACAACATCAAACACAACATAGAGACGGTCACAACTAGAGGCTGTCAACATTCTATAAATTATTTCCAGGAAATTGAGAGTATCAAACAAATAATTCCCAGGTAGAAACACCATTTTTTCCTCAAAGATTTGGACACTAGAAACCAAGAATCATGAATATTAAAATTCATTGTTAAAAAATACTTATAAAAAAAAAAAGAATTTATGAAATAGAAAAAGACAAAAAAAAATCCTTAATTCTATTAATACTTCCAATTTCATGAGATTGATAGTGCTATGAAAGCAGCAAAAAAAAAACAAAAAAAACATTAGTTTCATCAGCCATACTTTTCCATACTGGCTTAGGTCATGTTAGAAGAAGGTATTAACTTTGGAGTTTTCATTCTTCTAAATTGATTGCTTTCACTGCAGCTAAGAAGCTCAATCTACTCTTATAAAAATCTATTTAACTCATAGATGGGACCCTAACAAAAACTACTGTTCTGGGTCAGAACAGACCTGGGAGTAATGGTAATTAAGGAGTGACTTGATGCTCCCCACAACTCCAGAAGTTCCAAACTGAAGCCTCACCACCAGATGCAATTTAATGTCTTACCCAGGACTACATCAGAACCTAGACTGCAAAATAGGTTGTTTTCTGGAAGACCAGCAGTTGCCCAAGCATACCAGCCTCCCCTCTTCATGTCACCGATGTTATTCAAGGGAAAGGCAAAAGCTGACACAGTTATGTTACAACTCATTTCTACAGCTGAGTGAACTGGAGCAACATGAAATACAGTGTCTTGCTCAAGAACACAACACACAGCTTGCACCAGGAATCAAACTTAAAAAACTCATGATTTTGATGCTCTAACCACTGAGCCATGCCCCTTCACTCCCATCCTACATACACTATACATAAACCTGTGCATGTTGAAGAGCATGCTATAGTCCTTAGCAGACACACTATTATGCACATACAATAGAAGACACATACACTCAAAGACACAGACAGAAACACACACACACACATACACACACAAAGAATTATACATGTCCAAAAGAGGTAAGTTTGAGTGATTCTTACCCAATATTTTATACTCCCTTTTCTCAATGCCAGTCTCTGCGTACTTGCCATAATGAATACAGATGAAAAATAGGAAGCCAATATACATCATTATAGAGAAGATGAACATCTTGTAAGTGGAGTGGTAGAGCTGACGGTTACGGAGGATTACTGAAACACACAAACAAAACAATATTTCACTATTATTATTATTATTATTATTATTATTACTATTATTTATCATTATGTCTGATCCTCCACCCCATTTTTATGTAATACTGTTTTGTTTATTGGAAAACTACTATTTTTAAATCTCACAACATGACTAGTTGTCACTTTGAAAACTATATATTTCAAATGGGAATTTGGTAGCGCCACCTCTAGCTGAATAATTATCCTGTGCTGATGAAGAAAAATAACCCAGAAATCGCGGTACACAGATATTGTTTTGAGCTGAGTGGGGTTGCTAGATTCCCTTGTTCGAAAATATAAGGACACAGATCGTGTCATATAGCCAGCTGGAGACGACGTCTCCTGGGGCTAAATTACAGCAACATTAGTCCTAAACCAGGACTGCCATGTTATGTTAGCAAACAATCTTTACTGTTTTGTTTATATTCACATATAGGCACAGATGTGGTTGTGTGGTAAGAAGCTTGCTTCCCAACCCCATGGTTCCAGGTTCAGTCCCATTGTGTGGCACCTTGGGAAAGTGTTTTCTACTATAGCCTCAGGCTAACCAAAGCCTTGTGAGTGGATTTGGTAGACAGAAACTGAAAGAAGCCAGTTTGTGTGTGCATCTGTGTGTGTCTTTGTGTCTGTATCTATCCCCCACCACTGCTTGACAACCAGTGTTGGTGTGTTTACATCCACATAACTTAGCAATTTGGCAAAAAAGAACAATAGAATAAGTACCAGGCTTCAGCTACACCACAAACATTAGATCAGTGTTTCCCAACCTATTTTCCCCCAGGTCCCACTATAACTTTCCTGAAAAATTTATGCCCCACCAGTGGTTGGACAAAAACAACTTTATTTTTAATATTTTATCACAAAAGGCAGCAAGCAGACAGAATCGTTAGCATGCTGGGCAAAATGCTTAAGAAGTACTTTGTCCATCATTGCACTCTGAGTTCAAATTCCACAGTGGTCAATTCTGCCTTTCATCCTTCCAGGGTCACTAAAACAAACATACCAGTTGAGCACTGGGATCGATGGAATTGATTTACCCACTCCCCTGAAATTATTGGTCTCATGTCAAAATCTAAAGCTAATATTTTATCAATCATCTAACACATAAAGAATCTACTGGTAACTCTTTCAAGGAGTACAAAAAGAAAATGAATACATTATTGACTAAGAAGGAAAAAGCGAATCACTTTAATGAGAACCTTGTCCCTGGTGAATACAGTAGATTTTCTTGATTCACGATAACAATTTTGTTAGTTTCAATCAAGGCATTAGAATAGCACTATACTGTAGCAAACAGCCTTCATACAGTATACTTGGCTGGAGGGATTGGTTTGGCTAGGCTGGGTAATAAGTGTAGTATGTTTGCTGTAAAAAAACGATTTTCACAATTCCATGTCCCACCAAAAAAAAAAAAAAAAGTTTTGAATCCCATGCCATGCCACAATTTTCCAAGGCCCCATGTTGGGAGTCACTGCAGTAGATACTCAAATAAAAAGCAGGCACAGTCAAAAAGTATATAATACAATAAAGTATATAATATTGTCTACCCTGGTGTGATGTCAGTCTGTAGAAGAAACTTTACACCCATAAAAAAAGACTATCTTTTTTAATCTTTTATCTTTTACTTGTTTCAGACCATGGCCATGCTGGGGCACTTCCTGGAAGAATTTTTATGAAACAAATCACCCCCAGTACTTATTTTTTTCAAGCCTGGTACTTATTCTAATGGTCTCTTTTGCCAAACCGCTATGTTACAGGGATATAAACATACCAAATGCAGTTGTCAAAGGGTGGTGGCGACAAAGACAAACACATTCACTCTCACACACACACAGAAATATTTCACTATTATTATTATTATTGTTCAGTAGTTTTATTTTTATAACGTGCTTTCACTTCACTACCAAGCGCAGCTCTGTGTGCCTTGGGTATGTGCTGTGGTTTGCTGTGATGCTCTTATGGTTACTGTTTTGAAAGTGTTTTGCGTAGGATGTGTGCTGTACCCAGTAGTGCAATTTTCTGTATGTTATATATATTTGTAAGTCCTGGTGTTTTTGTTTTTGTTTTTGTTTTATTATTATTATTATTATTATTATTATTATTATTATTATTATTATTATTATTATTATTATTATTATTATTAAGGTGGTGAGCTGGTAGAATCATTAGCATACCAGGCAAAATGCTTAGTAATATTTCGCCTGTCTGCATGTTCTGAGTTCAAGTTCCACCAAGGTCGACTTTGCCTTTCATCCTTTTGGGGTCAATAAATTAAGTACCAGTCAAAGACTGGGGTCAGTGTAATCGACTAGCCCACTCCCCCAAAATTTCAGGCCTTGTGCCTTTAGTAGAAAGGATTATTATTACCTCCACCTTAGCGAAGGCAGAGGTATTATTTTCAGCTGTGTTTGTTTACTTGCTTGTCCATGGACAAGATATCTCAAGAACTTCTGGATGGATTCGGATGAAACTTTCAGGGATGTTTGGCCTCATGACTGGCATGAACTGATTAGATTTTGGGATCAATCTGGTACCAGACAAGGATTCTGGATTATTTTCCCGTTTTTTTAACTTAATTTTTGAGAACGGTCAGATTCATTTTTAGTATTCTCGTTTGTGAGAGCAGTCAAGTTTATTTCAGATATTCTCATTTTCAAAATTACTTCTGGTTAATCGTTGAGAGGATGTTGGTGTTGCCTTGGTGGAGGTTTGCGCTCTCTGAGAGCTCTTGTTGTTGTTGTTGTTGTTACTACTACTACTACTGCTGCTGCTGCTGCTGCTGCTGCTGCTGCTGCTGCTGCTGCTGCTGCTGCTGCT
>NC_069000.1:29818892-29822157 GCF_001194135.2 Octopus bimaculoides | reverse complement strand
ATATATATATATATATATATATATATATATAAAATACATAATGGTCTTTTTTCAGTTTCTGTCAACTAAAACCACTCACAAGGATTTTGTAGGTCCAAGACTATAGCAGAAGACACTTGCCCAAGGTGCCATGCAGTGGAACTGAACCCAGAACCATGTAGTTGAGAAACAAACTTCTTATCACAGAGCCACACGTCATTTATGCATGTAGGAAGTTACAATATTGTTGTGGGCCATTTTACAGATTTCCCCTCCAACAGTCTTTGTGGTGGGGGTTTGATGCCTGAATATGTAAAAGGAGACTGCAAGAGATAGTTGTCAAATATCTCCACAGACTAATCATACACATACTGGGAAACCTAGTCTAGACTTTCATGCTGATAGTCAAGCCTTCACAACCAGTAAATAATAAGAGTGACCTGGTGGCAGGAGATGTCATATATTATGACACCTATCCTGCAACATTTTGGTGTGCTCAGCTACCAGCCCAGGCTCAGCTGCTCATCAGGCTAAGGAAAGCAAACTGTCAAGGTATCGGTCACTCTCTGCCAGCATTCTCGACCCTGCTCACCACAGCTATTGGGGTGGAGATGGCTATCCAGAAGTGCAAACCCCATGAGTCAGAGTGGCTGTTCCACAGCATCTCCCTTACCATCCTTGGGGCAGCGCGTTTTCCATTTTGCCTGCTGAATGTGGTATGATGTCAGCAACTGGGGAGCTGACCGCTGACCGGAACGGCGAGCTGACCAGAAGAGGAAGAAGGGCCGAGGGAGCCTCAATCAGGATTTCGTGCCCTTTTCGAACGGGGTTGTTGTGAGGAGAGGACGTGCCAAGCAATCGTCTGGGTGTTGGGTGAAGCAGCTGCTATTTCTAGTGTTCTTTGGGTCGGGCAAGCCACGAGGATCGGATACCACAGGACAGACTCGTGCAAAGGATGGAATCCGAGGTAAGCCGATTACTTCTACTCGCACGCATACACCACACTGAAACCATGAGGCAGTCTGATTCTTACCTGCATAAATGATGTGTGGCCCTGTGAAGATGCAGGCATGGCTCTGTGATAAGAAGTTTGTTTTCCAACTACATGGTTCTGGGTTCAGTCCCACTACATAGCACTTTGGACAAGTGTCTTCGGCTAGAGCCTGGGACCAATCAAAGCCTTATGACTTTAATGCAAAGTTACTGCATATAAATTGCTCTGTTAAATTCTCATTTCTGACACATTTCTTCTCAAGAAAAATAAACTATATTACATTAAATGGTGTGTGTTAAAGAGACTTACTAGAAAAGACAACAGCAACACAGGCCAAGATGACAAAGAAGATCAGAAATGCTATGTCCACTTCTAGAATAGCTACAAATAGAAATAAAAATAGGTTAATAAACTACCAGTACTGACCATAGACATACTTTTTAACCACACATTGACTACACACACAGTTCTATTCACACTGTGCACAAGTGTCATTCTCACACATACATATATGCACATACTAACCACAGAGTTCACATGTTGGTCACACACTGATTACATTCCACACATACTGACCTTCCCATATAAATTACTGCAATGAAAAAGCCTATAAGTGGTCAGCATATCTGATAGTCATAACAATCAAATCTTCCTCAAATTTCAAACTTTCGATCTTAAGAAAGGAAAGGATGCATTGGATAATTGAGCCTCAAACACATCACAAAAACCAGAAAAAGGAATGGTCTAAGCTGGAAGGTCTTTTAACCATAGGCCTAACCAGTGCTGACCTGATGTTAAAAAAGAATAACACACTAACTGCAGAGTTCACATAGACTGTAATTTTCAAACACTGATGTCACACACACAGAGTTCATTTACTGACCATAGAGCTCTTAATACACACACACTCACAGACCACACATCACACACACACTCCAGCCTTAGTTTACACATACACATCATCTACACTACACACACATGCCAACATTGAACACACATACTCACACACACACACATTCATATCCACATCAACCACACCCACATGCACACACAATCAACTACATACACATTAAGCACACACATCCACTGCACTGTACACACACTAACCACACATTATACACACATGCGTCAACCACACAGTACACATACATGCACACACACACAATGCACACAAACATATCACACAATAAACACACCTTAACAGAAAAGTAAGAGATCTTACTAAATTGGTCAGCAGACAGTTCCCTGTGGAAATAATCCCCAAGATTACCATTGGTCAGGTGTAGGTAGTAGGTGAGATTGATACCCTGTAATAAGGAGAGACAAGCCACAAATTTACAGTCAGGTCATTGGATAATGTATATGATACTGAAAGAAGTACCATAGAGGTAAAAATGTAGTGAGTAGCATGGCAGTGTTGGTGTCGGTAGCGTGTAAATATTAACACAATGGTATGAGTTTAAGAAGTACAAATATTTGTAGCAGGAACATTCAGCAATCACCTGATGATGAGATTCACTGAATATTGCCCCCATGAACAATAAAATCTGACAAATCACAACTTCATGTAGAATAGGCTCCACCCGTGGCAGCTTGTAGATAAAATTAGTGAGGGTGCTGCTTCAGGAGATTTTTAGCCATTGTTTTAAAATTGTGTAAAAGGAAACAAACATATAAAAAAAATATTTACATATAAACTTGATCAGTTCATGTGTTAGCCACTGTCAGGTAGAGTGTTTAATTTGTTCACTGAACACGTTTTTCAACCCCACCGCCAAATCACAAAATAAGGGGGGAAAATCTGCCTTATTTTTCAAATCCTGGCAGCAACACTGAAGCTGGAAGTAGGATAATAATCTAATTCTACACTTTATCACTTTCAAGAATATAAACATGTTTTTAAGCACAACACATGCAGAGTCAAAAAGAACAATACCTTTCACCAGCACTACAAGAATAACAGCGCTCTCTTTCCCCAACATGAAGCTTCCTTTCTTGGCCATGTGAGCATGCACACAACAGCCAAACACTGTGTTGCTGGAACTGTGAAGCACACAGTTCTATACAAGGATTTTTGTATTTTTTTCATAAACTAGGGGATGGCTACTGACATTAAGCTTAAGGATTATATAATGTACAAGTATAAAGAAAGAATTAAAGAAAAAACGACTCATTATATTGAATGTTATCAATAATATCAAGTGGAAATAGGGGGTGCTGCAGTTCCACAGTGCCTATAGGGCTTTCCTATAAGTAGGTTATCTCCCTTGGCTAGGCGGCGCTCCATGTAGA
>NC_069000.1:29814546-29818442 GCF_001194135.2 Octopus bimaculoides | reverse complement strand
ATTACCTCGTACTACGGATGAAAGCAAAGCAACAGTTAAGGAGTGGCATATTTTACCACGACAGACACGTACACAGCATCGAATACCATGATGTGAGTGAAAGCTGCTCTCACTGTATCGTCCGGTGTCTGGTAATCCCTTCGATACCGAGATCAAACCAAAAAAAGAATCCTGAGCACAGAGTGTGGGTAATTATGTCAAATGTCACTGGCAATGTGCATTTAGCTGATTGCAACTTTTAAAGCAAGTCACTGAGCATGCGTACATGTCATACGGGAGAGTTCCAATCAGGGGTGGATAACACCTTATAGGAAAGCTGCCACTGGACTTCACCAACAATTTCATCTTTTGGTGCACTTCCTTCTGAGCCCATTCATCAGTATAAATTCAGCACACTTGACATAGAGTTTTGAGATGCAGCAGAGAGAGCTTTGACAGACACCATAGGAGATGGCCAACAGAGATGGTGGACTATAGCTAACAACATAATGGCAATGAACAGTCAGAGGATGAAAGGCATGGATCTTTGTGGTTTTCATCATTGTTTACAATTATTTAAAAAAAAGTTTTTTAATGTATCATATAGATGTAATCTTTGACGCTGAATCCAAATTTGTTATTCCAGAAAAATTTTGCAAAAATGTTACAGGTGTTCAAAGTTTGATAATTTTCAGAATTTTCAGCCAATCAGAAAACAGCACATTTGCTGCCACTTCCATCATCGGGAGGGGGGAGGGGCATCGGTATGTCAAAGCATTGCTAGAAATAACAGTCAAAACATTAAAATATATACAAATGAAGTTAACATTAAAACATTCACAAGCAAATTAAATATTTAAAAGTTACGAACAAACAAACCAACAGGAATTGCTAGAAACAACAGTCAAAACATTATTTAAAACAGACATTTATTAGTTAAAAAAAAATCAAGAATGAAAGTTTGCAAATACATTCTAGGATTTTATAAAATAAACTAGCTGGCTCTGTGCCGTCAAAAATGACGGCCAATTGTAGTATTTTATATATAAATATGGATGGTAAATCAAATCAATACACTTGCCAATGTTATCTAGTGGTTGTCTTTACACACACACACACACACACACACACACACACACATACCTCCCTTTTACATTTACACACATATACTCACACAGAGTTGAAATGCTCCCACTACCAGTTTGCCATCACCCCTTCCTTCCTTATTCATCTATCACCCCTTCCTTTCTCATTCATATGTTGTAACGGAGAAAAACACAAGAGTATTATTATAGTAGAAGATTATCTTTTTCATATCTCCTTCTCCTTCTTGTATGCATGTGCAGCATCTTTAGTTACTATGGAAGCAGAGCTTTTCGCCTTGGTGATGTGTAAAAAACTTGCTTCTGATTGGTGAAAATACCCAAATTTTGCAAATTTTAAAGGCTAGTAACTTTTTAATTTTGGATTTATAGCGAAAATGCATTTTATTTTCATAATTAGTACACAAAACTTAATCCAAATACCAAATTTAAAAACAATTGGAACAAAATTGTAAACAGTGATGAAAACCATACAAAAATCCAAAGGCAAGCGACTAACCACACTATCTGCTGCTACAACTGCACCAAAAACATTAACATTCAAAACTCTCGATGTTTTGTCATTCATACTAATAATATTTTTTGTGTACGAAAAGAATAAAATTTTGTTTATCAAAAATCTCAACAGATTTCACTGTCTACTTTCTCATGCAATTGGTGACCCTGTCTTCTTTCTTCTACATAGCTATACTCTAAAAGGATATCACTATAGCAGTAGTGCAAAGAGCACCAGTGTTGGTAACCTAGATGGTACCATCATGATAGCAGTAGTGTTAGGGAGCAGCACTGTTCTGGTAGTCTAGAAAATTCTTTGTGGTTGCAAGTAAACATTGTGACTCTCTAGAAAATTTAGTGACTCCACTGTTTATTCTTTCCAAAGGCCATCATTCACCAAGCTACTCGCCAATGCACACTATCTCCAAACAACACCATGACTCCTAAGGTCACACCTCACCAAACACTGTAATATCAACAGATTATGACTCACTCAAAACACTTCTACTGCACAACAGCAACAACAACAATACTCACAGCCATGACAGGGATCTGTAGCTTCAAACTCAGAGAGTCAGCACAGCTAAAAACCTACACAACAGCAGAAGTTTCTTGAGAGGAAGATTAGTAAAAGGGAGTTGAATACTCACATTGTTGTTAACTGGTTTACATCGTCCAACAGTGATGAACCACCAACGTGGTCTGATCGACCGGAAGAACCTGATTCCATCACATTTATTGTAACTGTAGCCACTATGGTTCATCAGCTGACATCCTGACCATTCATAGTCTTCAGACAGGTCAATAATTTGGAAGTAATCAGGCTGCAGTACAGATACCTTGTCTTCACATGTCTGTATGAAATGTAAGAAACCATTGCAAAAGTTGTTGGTATACCCATGTTGTTTGGTTATTTCATATGAAAACTGGTAAACAATAACATCACTGATTGCAGGATTCCAATGACATAATTACTGGCTCACTGCATTTCTGACAGAATGACAAGACTGATGAATCAGGGGTCCACACAAAACCTCGCTAGGACTAAACTCCCTTCTGGACTATGTGAATGAGAGGAAGACCATGGAGGAATTTCTGAATGACGTAGAGTACAACATCAGGTTGTAGTAAAATTAACTTTAAAAGAACTTCAACATAAAATGATAACAAAAATTATGGTTTAAAAATTGCATGGTTCTTTTTTTTTTACATGGGGAGGGGGGTTATCCTCATAGTTTTTCTTTCCTTGTTTTTTTTTTTCCCTAGGGGGTTTTGTCCTACACTTGATGAATCAATAAAGTTGTAAGAGTAGCAGACAAAATGCCTTGTGGTACATGTTCCACTTCTCTGCACTCTGAGTTCAAATTCTGTCAAGGACAACTTTGCCTTTCATCCATTCAAGGATGGTAAGTTATTAATGTCTAAGGTGGTTCACAGGCAGAATTATTAGAGCAGTGGACAAGACACCTGGCAATATTTGTTCCCCATTTTTATATTCTGAGTTCGTGAGTGGCAGACTTAATCTATCAAATAATTCAACAACATTCTCTGGTCCATGAATGCTTTTAACAGAGTTCATTCTGTTGCAAGAATTCATGCCATATCTAATTTGGAGATAACCTCCTCTTACCAGCCTTGGTGTTGATTAAGGTAAAAAAAAAAGGAGGGGGAGAGGGTATGAGCACTACCCTAACTAAACAGTAACAAAAACACTCAACTCAGTGTGGAATTAATATTGCAAAGCATTTTGCTTAAAGACCTGCAGGGAGGAGATCCATTTTCTAACCAGCATTTACACCCTTTGCCTACATACATGTGTTTGTGGTGGTAATTGTTGTAAAACACAGTGATTTGTGGTTAGTATACCATACTGTAGTGGTGGCTGTTGTAAAGTCGATTTACGCACACACATCCACCCAAATTATTAACCTGTCATAGTTTACAGATGTAATGCTTTAAGTATGGAACAAAATCGAACACATAATCTGTTAAAGATACAACATTTATTTATATATTAACCATAAAACAACTGACTGATAACTATTTTAAATTATGTACTTATGTGTGTATATATATATATATGTATAGCCGATTATGTATATACATGCAAGTCAGTCCCATTTGGATTTACTGTAATGTAATAAACTGTTTAACCACACTGTTCACATCCCAGTCACACACACACACACTCTAACCAGTTTAATGATAACATGTTACTAATTGAGCTCTTAATTACAGTGGATTTATTTTTCAATGTTTATATATCAATTCTCTCTCTCTCTCTATGTATGTGAATATATACATATATATATATATATA